>NC_045958.1:75368620-75658620 GCF_010909765.2 Amblyraja radiata | reverse complement strand
AATTCTCCATGTGACTGCATGGGTTTCCCCCGGGTTCTTTGGTTTCTTCCTACATCCCAAAGAGGTGTAGGTCGATCTGTTAATTAGTCACCGTAAATTGCCCTGGAGTGTGGGGGAGTGGATGATTCTGGAGGTAGTTGACAGGAACATAGGGAGAACAAAAATGGGATCAAAGTGCATTGGTGTAAATGAATGAGTCAACTGAGAGTCAGCTCTGGAGAATGGTCTTGAATTTCTACAGAGCCGTATACATGTATTTATAATAAATTGATCCCATTTTTCTCAGACTCGGTGGGCGAAAGGCCCTGTTTCCGTGATGTTTTCTGTGACAATAACATAGATTTGAGTGACTGTGACAATAACATAGATTCAGGGAGCAAGAGAACTTGATCACATTCCTTACGCACATACAACAAAGCTAATAATGTAACTGTAAACAGAGACGGCAACTTCTGAATTGTTGTATCGCTTGGCTCGCTAAAGAAATGTTGCTTCTTCACAGAACACATCTTACAAAGAAACATAGAAAAATAGGTACAGGAGGTGCCCTTCGAGCCAGCACCGCCATTCAATATGATCATGGCTGATCATCTAAAATCTGTACCCCGTTCCTGCTTTTTCCCCATATCCCTTGATTCATTTATCCCTAAGAACTAAATCTAACTCCCTCTTGAAAACATCCAGTGAAATGGCCTCCACTGCCTTCTGTGGCAGAGAATTCCACAATTCTCTGGGTGAAAAAGCTTTTCCTCCTCTCGGTCCTAAATGGCCTACCCTTTATTCTTAAACTGTGACCTCTGGTTCTGGGCTCTCCCGACATCGGGAACATTTTTCCTGCATCTAGCCTATCCAATCCTTTAAGAATGTTATATGTTTCTATAAGATCCCCTCTCAACCTTCTAAACTCCACTGAATACAAGCCCATTCAACCCATTCTTTCATCATATGAGAGCCCTGTCATCTGGGAATTAACCTGGTGAACCTATGCTGCACTCCCTCAATAGCAAATCCTTCCCTAAATTAGACCAAAATTGCCCACAACACTCTAGGTGTGGTTTTACCAGGGCCCTGTACAACTGCAGTAGGACCTTCTTGCTCCTAAACTCAAATCATCTCGCAATGAAGGCCAATATGCCATTAGCTTTCTTCACTGCCTGCTGTACCTCCATGCTTACTTTCAGTGACTGTTGTACAAGCACACCCAGGTCTCGTTGCGCCTCCCCTTTTCCTAATCTGACACCATTCAGATAATAATCTGCCTTCCTGTTCTTGCCACCACATTTATCCACATTATACTGCATCTGCCATGCATCTGCCCACTCACCCAACCTATCCAAGTCACCCTGCAGCCTCATAGCATCCTCATCGGAGCTCACATTGCCACCCAGCTTTGTGTCATCCGCAAACTTGGAGATGTCACATTTAATCCCCACGTCTAAATCGTTAAAATATATTGTAAATAACTGGGAAACCCAGCACTGAGCCTTGCGGCACCCCACTAGTCACTGCTTGCCATTCTGAAAAGGACCCGTTAATTCCTACTTTTTCCTTCCAGTCTGCCAACCAGTTCTCTATCCACGTCAATACCCTACCCCCAATCCGGGCTCTAATTTTGCACACTAATTTCTTGTGTGGGACCTTGTCAAAGGATTTTTGAAAGTCCAGATACATCGCGTGGAAAGATCTACATGACTTATCTATTTGCAAATCCTTTAAATGAAATTTACTCATGTAAAGGGTAATACATTTTATCCCATGGCTACTTCTTCTAAACACAGCCACCTGCTGCCGTAGTTCTGAACACTCTTTGGAATAACTGACATATTTACTTTTAAGCTGACGGTTCCCTTATTAAGAAGGACCTATAGACAGGAGGATGTTCCCATTCAACAAGACAATCGGTGACATGTAACCATCATGACTCAGCTCCAGCGATCCAGGTTCAATCCTGACCTCCGGTGCTGTCTGTGTGGAGTTTGTACATCTTCCCTTTGACTGTGCTGGTTTCCCCTGGGTGCTCCAGTTTCCTCCCACATCCCCAAGATGTGCGGATTGGTAGCTTAGTGTGCATAGGAATGGTAGAATGTAGGAGAATGTGGGGGGAATAGGTTACATGGAAAACTAGTGGGGGATTGGGATGGCTTGGTAAAGTTGCATAAACTCAAAGGGCTGAAATGGCCTCCTGTGTTGTGAGGAAATATGGAATAGTCCTCCTTTTCCCTTTATCACTTGATAACTTTGGTCAACATATTGTTCTTGATTAGTACGGGTGTCAGGGGTTATGGGGAGAAGGCAGGAGAATGGGGTTAGGAGGGAGAGAGAGAACAGCCATGACTGAATGGTGGAGTAGACTTGATGGGCCGAATGGCCTAATTCTGCTCCTATCACACAGAGAGTGGTGAATCTCTGGAATTCTCTGCCACAGAAGATAGTTGAGGCCAGTTCATTGGCTATATTTAAGAGGGAATTAGATGTGGCCCTTGTGGCTAAACGGATCAGGGGGTATGGAGAGAAGGCAGGTATGGGATACCGAGTTGGATGATCAGCCATGATCATATTGAATGGCGGTGCAGGCTCGAAGGGCCGAATGGCCTACTCCTGCACCTATTTTCTATGTTTCTATGCTTCTATGACTTATGAACTTATGATCAGAGATTTACCATTAACAATTGTCAAGCAGAATTTTGAATCAGATAAAGTGAACCCAATGCCTTTGTGTTGCAAGCCCTGTGACTGGATCTAATTGCTGGCATATTTAGGTGGGTTCCCTCGAGCAGGCCATGCTCGATGCACTGGTACTGGACCGCGTGGAATTTGTGAAGCTGCTGATTGAGAACGGGGTGAGCATGCATCGGTTCCTCACCATCTCCAGGCTCGAGGAGCTCTACAACACTGTGAGTTCATTCATTAAAGTGGCACCGTTATCATCCGCCTGGTCGGCACTTTCAAGCACTTTCAAGCAATTACCATCCCCCTTAGTGGGGGTTGGGGGCCACAGAACATGAAACTGTGTAGCACATCAACACTCCCACAATGTCTGTGCCAAACATGATACCAAGACCAATTCTTATCTGCCTGCACTTAATCCATATCCCTCTAATCCCAGCATATGCATGTGCCCATCCAAGAGTCTCTTAAATGCCACTATTGTATCTGCCTCAACCACCACCCCCAACAGTGCATTCCAGCCACTCACCACCTTCTGTGTAAAGAAACTCGCCCCACATATCTCCTTTAAACTATACCCCTCTCGCCTTAAAGCTATGCCCTCTAGTATTTGACATTTCCACCCTGGGAAAAAAATATTTAGACAGTCTACTCATAATTTTATATACTTCTATCAAGCCTCCCCTCAACCTCTGGTGTCCAGAGAACACAATCCAAATCTATGTAATCTCTCCCTGTAGCTAATATCCACTAATCCAGGCATCCTTCTGGTAAACCTCCTCTGCACCCTTTCCGAAACCTCCACATCCTTCCTGTAATGTGGCAACCAAAACCTTGTGCAATACTCAAATGCGGCCCATAAACCAGCATCATGGCTTTCTAACTCTTATACTCAATGTCCCGACCAATGAAGGCAAGCATATAATTTGCCTATCTTTACTTGTATTGCCACTTTCAGGGACTAACGGCCTTGATTTAACGAAATTCCAAAATTAACTCTTCCAACAATGCAGCACTCCACAGGGCCTGGAGTCCTTGGGGTGGAATGTGAGCCATGATTGTCAGACTCTAGATTGAGAGTCCTTCCCACAAACCCTCACCACCTCAAGCAGATGGCTGGCTGTGAAATTATAGATCATGTTCATGGCTTCTACTTCGCTATTATCATAGGTTGTCTCCCCAAACTTCATCGCACTTCTATCCACAATAGTGCGGATGCCCCATGTGACATTGTCTTCAAAGAACTACTGGTCCAGCTACTAATTCCTTCATTCTTAGTGGAATGTGCATTCTGGTCTCCTCGGGTTATGAGCTTCCGACATATGGACAGCCCCTACATACAAATAAATGTTTGGGAGACCAGGGGGATGAATGGGGAAGGATCTGGTGGTTGCTGTGACAATAGACAATAGACAATAGGTGCAGGAGTAGGCCATTCGGCCTTTAGAGCCAGCACCGCCATTCAATGTGATCATGGCTGATCATCCCCAATCAGTACCCCGTTCCTGCCTTCTCCCCATATCCCCTGACTCTGCTATTTTTAAGAGCCCTATCTAGCTCTCTCCTGAAAGCATCCAGAGAACCTGCCTCCACCGCCCTCTGAGGCAGAGAATTCCACTGCAATTCTATAGAGTTGCAGGCATCTTCTGCCGGGTGGGATTGGTGCATTTCCGGGTGTTTTCCCGCTCTACCCACCGCTCCACCTCCACTTGAGCTGCCGGAGTCAGGAACACTGAGAAGACTCACTGAGTCAGTGAGGCCACTGACAACTGTTCTCACTGCACCTGCTCTCTTTCCTGTCACAGGGGTTTCTGTGACTAACCAACTGTTCGGGTTGCAAACATTTCTCGAGAACAGAATCCTGTCTTGTGGACTTCCATCATTTCCACATTTCCATTATTGTGAATATAATAGAGGTCTGAAGAAGCTGCCTGAATCTCTCTGTGAACTTTACTGAACTCATTGTGTCTCTGCTTCATTCCAGAGACATGGCCCATCCAACACTTTGTACCAATTAGTCAGGGATGTCAAAAAGGTAGGTTGTTGCATCCTGCAACTGGTAGGTCAGAAAATGTCTATTGTCGACACAAATGTGTTACATGTCTTTCATGCATTGTGGTCTTTTAATGGGTCACAGTATTGAATTGAGTGCATAATGGGGTGAAGTGATGTAGTGCAGATCATTCTTTTTCACTACCATCTCCCGGTGTCAAAGCATCCACTGACACTCTTCAGTCCAAAGCCTTCATTTATGCATATTATGCTATAGTTTCAAACTCAAGCACCAAACATTCAGCAGCTTCGTTTCTGGGCAAGTATAAAAATGGATATAGAGATAAGATGATTAAATATAGTTTGGATGCTACAATCTGGTTGAATTGCAGAACAGAAGCAAGGGGCAAAATGGGCTAACATTGTAATCCATGAGACCACAATGTGTTATTAAACTGCAACAAGTGAGAGCTGGTTCTTTACTCTAAAACTAGGGGCTTTGATACATAAATATAGTTAGAGAGCAGACTCGTGCTGTTCTGAACTCTTGCTATTAACAGACAGTGTAGGTTTTCATTCCAGCAATAGACAATGGATTTAAACATTGATTCAGAGGTTAAAGGAACCTCATTTTACTCAGTATTGAGAAGACACAAGATACTGCAGATGCTGGAATCTTGAGCAAAACACAAAATGTGGAGTAACTCAGGAGGTCAGGCAACATCTGTGGAGGAAATGGACAGGCAATGTTTCGGGTTGGGTTCTTTCTCAGTATTAACTTGTTTTAAGCCTCCAAATGAGTTTAATATCCATGGCAATGTTATTTAATTTAAATATATTAGCCAACAGACAAATTATCTTCTGCTTGCTGCTCAGGTTCCAATGTGTTCATAAACCTGTTTCCTTTAAGTGGGTCAATCACTGCCCGCGGGTATATGAGTAGCAAAGTGATGAATCGTGAACCAATGGGCATAAAGGGAATATAAAACTTTCAAAGGTTATTATTTTCTAAATAGATTGTGCAAACTTTCAGCTTGACTGTCATTTAGGGAGTTTTATTCCCAATCAAATAGTTGGAAGCCAGGCAGATTTTACAACCATTCCTTGTCGTCACTAAAACATTAGGCCAGCAGGTTGAACCCTTGTCCTCGTGGACCAATAACCTCCAGGCTTATTTCAAACTCTCACACCGAACTGATTCAGCGCTCACTTCCCCTGTGTAAAACGCCCGCAATATCCCATCATTCAGCAAGCCCCACAAATAAAGTGAAAATGATCACATAACCTATTTTCTCGGATGCTTGTTTGAGGGTAAATATTGCCAGGACCCCAGGGAAATTTTGCCGCTTGTTCTTCCAAAGAGCAGCGTAGGAATTTTTACATCCACCTATTTGAGTAGTTAAATGTCTCACCTAAGAGGCAGCGTGGAGAGTCAGCCAACATTGGTATGAACAAATCATTGAAGAGGGACTTGAATCTACCATCACCAGACAGAGAGAGCATGGACTGGGGACTCCATCAAATCTTCCATTTGAGATTAATGCCAGCTGGAACATGCTGAGTTTTGGATGCGTTTAATATGGTTGGGCTTAATAAATCCTGTGGGTTCCCAACAGCTACTCCAGTCAATGAAAGGAGACTGCAGTTTATTCATTGCGGATTGCTCTAGCCACATCGTTCACCATTCCAAATCATAAATGGGATGCAGTTTTTGCAAGCATATTTTTTTAAGACCTATAACTTTTCTCGATACCGTGACGTAGGTTCCAAAACATAATTGTTGGATTAATATTGCCCATGTCTGTGAAGGATTTTGAAGTTCCTGATCTTTATTTAACCTTTAGATTGCTCATTGGGCAATTGTAGACACATAAAGAAAGTGTGGGAGGGAATGCAGTTGTGCAGCACTCCCAAAGGTGCATTTTTAAGCTGAGGTGGATTTAAAGGCACTTGGTCAAAGAAGAGCAGGGAATTACCCCCAAGACCCTGGTAAATATTTATCCATCAACCAACATCACAATAACTGATTATTTCCTGAGTACAGCTAGTGGTGAATTTTAGCACATTATAATAGTAATCCCACTGCAAGATACTTCATGAACTGCAAAGTGCTCTGAGGTGGCTAACAGTGACTGGACTTTAGACTTCAGAGATACAGCATGGAAACAGGCCCTTCGGCCCACCGAGTCAGTGCCAACCAGCAGTCAGCCTGTACACTACACACTATCCTACACACTAGGGACAATTTACAATTTACAGACGCCAATTAACTTACAAACCTGTACTTTTTTAGAGTGTGGGAGGAAACCGGTGCACCCGGAAAAAACCCACGCTCTGAAGTCTAAAGTCTAATCACTATTAGCAATCTCAAAGCACTTTAGCCGCCATCCAAGGGCCTGACCCCACGAACTTCAGCCTCAAAATAGAGACTCACATTGACGTGGGCACCCCAGCTTCCGATATAAAAGCTCAAAGTATAAATATACCAAGATATATTGCAGTTAATTTGACCCTGGAATAACTCAGCGATTAATATAACTGTACATTTCCTAGGACAGGATTGAGTTAAAAGATCATGGCCTGCAAATTCAGTGCCATGTACACAAAATTTGTTGGGTATTTTCCAGCCATGATTACAACCATTCCCGAACTGAATTGTGCCAATGGTAAAATTTGGCAGGGCATTTCTGGTCATGAATCACATGTCCGGTGTGGCTCCTGCATCAATTGATGAAGCATCGGAAGCAGGTTGGGTCTCAGACACTGTCCGAGGAACTCCGGCAATGATGATGTCCTGGGGCTGGGATGGTGGAGTTATAACAAGAATCATTTATTTTCATAAAATCACACTCACATTGCCTCATCCTGTTTTGCTATACTGAGTGGTCTGCTATGAATTCCTTTACAATCGATTCCAGCATTTCCCCAACAATAGGCCAACTGTTCTAAGTTCCCTGCTTTCCCTCAACCTCCTTTCTGAATAAATATTACATTTACTTTTTTTTCCAATCCACTGGAAGCTTTCCAGCATCTGGTGAATTCTGGAAGATGACAACAGTGCATGTACCTTCTGTGTAGACTGTATATTAGAACCAAATGACGTGGATGATCATGGCTGCCATTTTTAATCTCCTTATTGTCCCCTAGTGATCTCCTTATTTTTGTTTAGTGATCCTATTGCCTCAGTCCTTTCTTTCCCTGGGTTCATTCCTATTTCTTATATGCACTTTGCGTTTTCCTTTGTGAAGACTGATACAAAGTTCTAGTTTAACGTCCCTGCCATTTTATCATTCCTTGTCATTAATTCCTGTTTCACCTGCTGAGAAATCAATATTCATTTTTGCTACTCCCCTTCCTTTATTTACTTGAAACATCTAACATCTGTTGTCATATTCCCAGTTAGATCATACTCACGTTCTGTTTCCCTATTCTTTACCCAATCTCTAATCATCATCCAACTCATTTCTAAAATTCTCCAGATCCTCCATTTCCTTATTTTGCTTTGAATTTTCTTTCAATCCAATACCATCCTTACCTTTCCTTAGTTAGCAAGGGGTGGACCATTTTGCGATTTCTCAACATGCATTGTGAATTATGATACATTTCTTTAAATATCTACGTCTGCTTATCTACTAGGAACACATTTAACCTGATTGATACATCTACTTTAGCCAGTTCAGCCATATCCATTTACAAATGCCATTTTGCACCAATAAAATTCAAGTTTTGAACATGAGTTTGTCACACTCAAACTAAATGTGAAATTCAATCATTGCAGTCACAATTCGCAAAAGTATTCTTCAGAATGAGGGTGCATTACACTTGACCAGAACTAAAATATCCTAATCTTGTTAGGTCCAAATATATTGTTCTATTTTAAATATTTGTAAATTTACCGAGCATTTAAGTTAAGGCTGTAGACCTCTCTATCAGTCTATCTCTTACTAACTCATTCTCAGGCTAAGGTGGTTTTTCAAGCGTGCATAAAGGAAGGTGGAAAGATTAAGATTAGGAAGAAAGAAAATTGTAGACTTTAGGGCCTGTCCCACTTAGGCGACTCTTTAGGCGACTGCAGGGACTAGTTTTAATGGAATTCACCCACGACATCTGGCGACAACCCACGACAACACCTACGTCAACCTGCGACAACCTACAACAACCTACGACAGCAAAAATTGTCGCCACTATCGCCGAAAAAATTTCAACATGTTGAAAATTTTGCGGCAATCACCTGTAGTCGCCCAAAAAAACACCTAAGTTGGACAGGCCCTTATGGCCCAGGCAGAGAGCCACCGGAATTAGAGTGATGGAAGTCGGGGATCAGCAAGAGGTCAGAAATTGGAAAAACACACAGAGTTGTAGGACTGGGAGAAATTACAGAGATAGAAAAGGGGAAGATCAGAAAGATTTGGACACAAGGATAAGATTTAAAAAATTCAACCATGTGAAATCAAAAGCCAGAAGTGAACACAGGAGATAATGGGCAACTTGGACACACTGGAATATGGCAATGAGCTTTAATTTGTATGCGTCTACATTGGACATTGGTTGGCATTGACCTCTTAACATGGTTGTCAAAGCAATTACATGGTAGTTCAGAAATTGGTTGTTCAATGTGTTGTGCAGGTCACTCTACAAGAACAACAGTGGTAAATAAAGGATAATGATTAATGTAATTAAAAATTCCCTCTCGTAAGACTGTTACATTTTAGCTATACAAATGAATGGTGTAAAGGATCTGTTTACTCTTAAAAGGTTGCCAGCATAAATCGCGGAGTAAAAGTGATCTTAAAATGCTATGTTGACAAAACAGCAGCCAAGGCAATGAGCCCTGCTGATGATAACCACCTCTTTATCAGAAGGTTGCTTGTCAAATTTCAATCTTCTGAGATCATCATGAATGAAGCTAAACTTTGATTTGTGCTGTAAAATGGTGCCGTAACTCATTGAAACTTGTTTGTTCTCTCCAAGCGAGAATACCAAGCATTCAGCTGGATCTATTTTCAGGTGACTTGATTAAGATCTGCTTAGCACATAAAATACATTTGCTATTAAACTAAAGTTAACAAAAAAAAAGGTAGCGTGCAAATCCATTTCCAACAACATTGCTAAAAGTATTATTAATTCATTTAAAAAAAAACTTCAACTAAAATCCAATAATAATAATTGAAGTGGTCATGCTCAAGGCTTGTGTGATGCTAATATGAAGGCTCTCTGTCTCTCTGCTCTGTTTGGTGTCGTTTAGGGGAACCTCCCGCCTGATTATAGAATCAGTTTAATTGACATCGGGCTGGTGATTGAGAATCTGATGGGAGGAGCCTATCGCTGCAATTACACACGCAAAAGATTTCGAACCTTGTACCACAATCTGTTTGGACCAAAGCGGGTGAGTAGTGTGGCATAAATAACAGCGTTCACAATCCTCGCACTGCAACAAGAGTCGATGATGTAGTCTGAATGACAATTTTATGTATCCATTCATGGGTTTTGAGTGTCACTGGTGTTTACTGCCCATTCCCATCTCCCCAGGAGATGGTGGTTAGGGGAACACACCCGTTTTGTGTGATGATGCGACTCGTTTTAGTTGGCTGGGGATGTAGTGAGGGCAGAACTGCCTACATCTACCCGTCAGGATTGGTGGGTGACTTGGAAGGGAGCTGGTATGCATTCCCATGCCTCTACTGCCCTTGTCCTTCCAGTTGGTAGAGGGTAATGCAATTGTGGGGTGCATTGGCAAATCGCTGCCGTGCTGCCTGATAGATATAACACACCACAGCCGCAATGCAGATGGGGTGAATGTATAAGCAAGTGAATAGAATGTCAGTCAGGAGGAGTCTCTTCCCTGGATGGATTCCTGTATATTTAGATCCTCAGCTCTTGGGTATTGGACACCTCCTGGCCATTTCTTCACTGCCACCAGCATTCTCTCATTGAAGGGATCGTTATTTGGAACACAGGGAGGCCATTCAGCCTCTCAAGCCTACCCACCATTCTGTGAGATCTTGCCTAATCTGACCCTTCACTCGATTATCCTGCTTGGCTTCCATTACACTAGACACTAGTTGCCAAGGAGATATTCTCAGTCCCAGGTTTGCAGTTGTCATTTGAAGCCCTTCCTCAGCAATTTCATGGGGTGCAGATGTTCCACTTCCCTTTATCCGCCCCCACTCCTCCTCCCACGTCACCACTGAACTGGTGATGTTCACCATCACCACTCCAAGATATGTCCCCTTATGCTTTAGAAACATAGAAACATAGAAAATAGGTGCAGGAGGAGGCCATTCGGCCCTTCGAGCCAGCACCGCCATTCATTGTGATCATGGCTGATCGTCCCCTATCAATAACCCGTGCCTGCCTTCTCCCCATATCCCTTGACTCCACTAGTCCCTAGAGCTCTATCTAACTCTCTCTTAAATCCATCCAGTGACTTGGCCTCCACTGCCCTCTGTGGCAGGTAATTCCATAAATTCACAACTCTCTGGGTGAAAAAGTTTTTTCTCACCAGTCTTAAATGACCTCCCCTTTATTCTAAGACTGTGGCCCCTGTTTCTGGACTCGCCCAGCATTGGGAACATTTTTCCTGCATCTAGCTTGTCCAGTCCTTTTATAATTTTATATGTTTCTATAAGACCCCCCCCCCTCATCCTTTGTTCACATTTGGTCTTGGGAGGATAGTCCTCACTCAATCCCATTAGAAGCTTGAATTAAATCAACCCACAATGCAGCACCAAATGCTTGGGTGGGCTCAAAGGAATACAAAACTGATTTAATTCGCCTGTCCTCAATTTGCAGCAGGGTCCCAGCCTGATACGTCACCTATCCATGATCTCCAAAAAGATGCTGGCTGGCCCACTGAGTTACTCCAGCACTGTGTGCCCTCAATTTAACCCTTTCAGTACTAGTTTCATTCTGATGAATCAGTGCTACTCCCTTCCAAGAAGGGTATATCCGGCCTGGTGGACATACAGAACCAGATGCATTCAATCAAATAGGGTCATATCAGGTGTTCTTTACAACTGCAACGTTACTACATTCTTTAGCTCCTTGGCCAACTACCAATTTATCATATTGATTCTTATTCTACAATAACCCATTAGCAGTTAGTGCCTGTCCCCATCCCCTGCCGTTATCTCTGCTCTTTTCAATTATCCCTGGCCCTTTTGATAGGTCTCATTCTTCACAATTATCCCCGTAAATTTTGATTCTGCCTATTAATTCTGAGAATTCCTCGTCCTTCTAATTACCCATGTAATCTGATCCATACCTCCTTCTGATTGTCCATACCATCCTCCTTTCTTCCAATTTTGCCTTCCCATTCTGATTGTGCTCTTTGTTCATGTGGTCCCATTCCTTTTGATCATTCCTTCAACTCTTTCTTCAACTGAGTCCACTCCTTTTAACCATCTGCATTCCTTCTGATCATCATTTCTTTATTCATCTGTCAAGACCTCCTTCAAATTGTCTCCATCTCCTCTGATTGAACCCTTTCTAATTCTCCACCACTTCTTTTGATTGCGGGTCCCTCCATCTGCTTACTGCTCTCCTTCACATTGTCCACTCTCTCCCTTTCATTTGGGCCTCTTCCTTCTAATTACCCATCCCTGAATGACTATTCCCCTGGAACACTCCTTATCCTTTCCAATTGTTCTCCGATCTTTTGCATGGAGAGATACTTCTTCCTCACAATCCTCCAAGCTGGTCCCAAATGAGCTCAAGACCTCATGTAGAAGTGAAATTGGCAGTAAATCCACCACTTTCATTTAGTAGCACCAAGATATGATACTCTTTGTGCTGACCCAGTGTAGGAGGAAACACTCATAATTGTCCCCACTGAAATTGTATTTGTCTTTAGGGAAATTATGCCCTCAGCTCCAAAGTGCCTCAAGAATTAAATCTTGCATGAAGTCCTGAAGAATTATTTACTAAACCGCCTCCATATCACATAAACCAGAACATATGGCAGAATAATTGGGCAGGAAACAGTTTTAATGTAGAATATACCCCAAGCTGCTTTACAGGAGTGATATCAAAATAAAGCCGGGAAAGAATATGTTGGAAGTAACTGAAAGTTTGATTAAAGAGATAGGTTTTACAAATTATCTTAAGGGAAGAGAGAGATGTGGGGAGGATATTCCAGAACTTGGGGGCATTAGTGAACACCATAACCTGTAGTAGGGCTGTGGAGATCAGGAATGGGCTAGAGGCTAGAACTGGAGGAACAGCGATATCAAGGATGAGTTTAGGCCTGGAGAAGAGCTGCACTGATCAGGGCTATACTGATGGGGGAGAAATCAAAAGGGATTTGAAAAACAGGATGATAATTTTAAAAGCACGGGCCGGCAGATTCAAAGCCAGTAAATGTCTAGTTCTCGAAAACCTGATATTTCTTTCTGTTTACATTATCAGGAGAAAGTCTTGTCTCCTTAAATCAATAATGATAAAGTTCATTTGGATATCTAGAAACAATTTGATAGGGTATCACATAAAAAGTTAAGTATGTCAAGTGAATTGGTAAGAAGTTGGTCATTGAATGATAATGTGGGAAAATGTGATATTAAGCACGTTGGGGGGAAGAATTTAAAAGCAAATTATTGTTAAAAGAGAGTGAGACTAAAAAATGTTACAATATCTAGTAATCTGGAAGCTCTGGTACTTAAAACGCAAAAAAATGATGTCTTGTGAGTCGGCAGTAAGTTTGCAGGTGGACTAAAATGTGGGGAGTTATCCAGTTTTGAAGGAAGGATGGAAAATAAAGAATTATTTAGAGTGGGTCTGACTAAGTTCAGCAAGTAATTAAGAAGGCTAAGAGAATGTTGGCCTATATTACAAGGAACATGGATTATAAAGATACATAAGTTTTAATGCAATTTAGATGATATTGATAAGACCAGACCTGGAGTACTGCAAATAGACTTGGTCCCCACATTTAAGAAAGAGTATATTTACAATGGAGCCAATGCAATGAAAGTTCACTAAGTTGATGGGGATTTATGAAGGAAGATTAACCAAGTTGCAATTTAGAAGAACGATAGATAATTTTATTGGATCACGGAAGATTCTGCGGGAAGTTAGCAAGTTGAATGCTGAAAGAATATTTCCCCTCGTGAGCATATTTCTTGAGCAGTCCCTCGAGGAAGACCAAACTGCAGTGACAGTTATGCATGGTGAAGGGGCTGTGGTTGCTTGTTGCAATCGCTTATTGCTGTAACTCCAGTACCACACTGGGAAGCAACTTCAACAAAGCAAGCACGCAGTAGCAGTAGTTGCTCACTAGATGGATCTGCAGAGTAAATCAGTCCAAAAAACACATTCTTCCATACTAGTACCAAGAAGGCCACATTTGTTGACCAATCCAAACCATGAACTCCCTTACTCTTCAGCATACCATTAGACTACAATCCCAGTGGATAGCCAGTCAACAACCCTCCATTGGGTGAAAGGCGGGAGTTACAAGGCTGTGATTTCACCACTGGAAACCTAATCCCCTATTAATAAGATATCAATGAGACAAGCCTTCCACATCACCCACCATTCTGATCGACAATGTACTTTCCTTTTTTTTCTTCTCAGTCCTCCTTTTAACCTTCCACTCCCTCACTCATCTCTCACTTCCCCTTCCCCCTCTTTCAGTTTTTCTCTCTCCCCTCCTTCAGTCACCCTTATCTCTACCCTCCCAAGGGTACGGGAGTCTAAAAATAGAGGACATGTTTGAGGTGTGAGGGGAAGCATACTGAGGGTATATGGAACGTTGTCAGAGGAGGTAATGGAGGCTAGCATAATCACGGCATTTAGATAGGCATACGGATAGGGGAACAACAGTGGGTATTATAGGCCGAATTGGTATTAGCATAGATAAGCATCACATTCTGCATGGATAAATTGGGCTGAAGGGCCTGTTTTTGTGCTGTACAACTGAATAACTCCAGATATCTCCCCATTCCCTCTCTCCTTTCCTCCATTATACAACACCTCCGTTTTCTTCAACATCTTCCCTTTTCCTCTCCCTCCCATTACTCTTCCCAGCCTGTTTCTTCCATTCTCTACCAATCCTCCGTCCCTACTTCTCCACCCTCTTGCCTTTAGAGTATCCCTATGAATCCCTATTTATGAATATCCCTCCCCCCCTCCACCCAACCAATTACCCTCCTGTTAATTGATCTTGCTTTTGATGCCCAAAAGCAAACAGTGCTCGGTCGGGTGAGAGGCGGGAGCTACAAGGCTGTGACTTAACCACGGGAAACCTAACTCCCCTATTAATAATGACCACAAAAATTCAAGAAGTTACCAGAGGTTTTTAAGTTGGTGAACATCATCCAAAGGTTAGGCTACAGGGCTCCATACTCTTATTCTTTATGTTACAACCATGCCAGAGGTGATAGTGTGAGTGTCATGCCCTGTGAGTCAGCAGTCTGCAAGCTGTGTTTGTTTGTTTGTGACCATTGCATGACCTGTGCAGAATCTTCTCCCAGCCGACCTCAAGCATCCGTTTATTAATCTCCACTGGCCTTGCATTGCTTCATCACTTACTCTGGATCTAACAATCTATGGCTTGCACAGGACTGTGAATGGATGGGAAACGCACAGCACCCACAAACGGGGTATCACCACAAAGTTGATGTGATTCTGTTCTTAGCTGTACAAATCTCAATTCTATTTAACATCAGCAAAGTGTAATATTGTGAAGTGTGGAAATCCAAAATAAAAACAGAAATCGCTGGAAACACTCAGCTGGTCAGGCAGCATCTGCAGAGAGGGATATCGACTTAATGTTCCAGCTGAAAGATATTTCAGTAATCAAATGTTAACTCTGTTTCTTCCTCCAAGCCCGCTGAGTCATCCGAGTGCTTTCTGTTCTTAGATGTGTTTTCATGTAACCTTCAGACTTACTGGTGACCAGCTAGACTCCTGATTCCTACACTGACATCACTTTATACGAAGTGCAAGCCATGCAATGAATGCGAATATGTCTGCACCAATTTCACAGTGCGATTTGAAATGGGGTTTCCTAATAACAACACTGGTATCCTGCTCAGAGCCACCCTGAGGAGTGTGGATCCATTGCACTGCACTCAGTCTGAAGTCAAATATTATTAGTGGAAAATACAAGAAAGCAAAGAAAAATAAGATCATCAAAACGTGCGACCGTACCAGTTCCCTAGCTTGCACAATTCAGCTGCACTGCCCATATTTCCTCGGCCCATGAAAGTGCATTGACTCATTGGCACTTGGTCAAGGGGAGCACTCTATGTAATGCCCTGTTTTGGACCTGATTCGGTTAGCACGCTTGGTCCTGGCAATACACGAAGGGTGCTAAATTAGGTAGTCGTGCAACCCAATCTATTACATTTTAAATTCAGTACATGGGACAAATATTGCATCAAAATCTTTCAAGCCACCCTGTGTCAATTGGACTGGCTACATATAGAGCCTTGTCACGTGTACTGAGGTACAGTGAAAAGCTTTTGTTTGCGTGCTATCCAGTCAAAGAAAAGATTATACATGAATACAATCAAGCCATCCACAGTGCACCATTAAAGAGTACAACATTCAGTGCAAGATATAACATTGAATGTATATATGTATATATCACATGGAGTCTACAGCATATACACCGGACATTCAGCCTAACTCCTTTGTGCTGGCATTTGTGCCCCATCCCATCAATTGCCCTCTCCATCCATTCATCTCCTCTTTAGAATTCACCTCAACCAGTCTCTCAGAGATGTAGACAAAAGGCGCAGACCCGGCCACCGTTTCAATGAACACTTGCACTCGGTCCGCCAAGGCCTGTTGGATCTCCCAGCTCCTTCCCAGTCCCATACTGACCTTTCAGTCCTGGGGCTCCTTCATTGCGAGTGAGGCCTCAAACAAACTGGAGAACAACACCTCTTACTCCACTTGGGTAGCTTACAATGGTACCAAATTTAACTATATAACCCTCCCCCTCTCCCTTCTTTCCCCACCCCCGGCCCCCATCTCCTTCTTATCCCTCCCCCGCCCTTCTCTCCTGTGCCTGCCTAGAGCTATTTCTCCCCTCCACCTACATTCCTTCCTCTGGCTTCACACTTCACAACTCTTCAATCCTTTTGTCTCACACCTACTGTCGTTACATCTCCGTCAATCGTCTGCCTATCAAAAAATCCTCCTCGTCTGTATTAACCTGTTACCTGTCAGGCTCTGCTCTGCCCCGCCTCTTTTCTAGCTCTCCCCCTCCCTACAACCAATCTGAAGAAGGGTTGTCACCTATTCATGTCCTCCAGAGATGCTGCCTGACCCGCTGAGTTACTCCAGCATTTTGTGTCAGTCTCTCTGAGATCAAGTTTCACATTCTTATTGCTCTCTGAATTTTCCATTGAATTCCCATTTTGTTTTTATGTCTCCTAGCTTTGGCCTTGCCCACACCCAGAAAATACGTGTATGCTATAACATACCACTTCATAATACTGAAAGACCTCAAATGGGTCTGTTCTGGAGAAAAGCTCAAATATTTAGGTCTCTCCATCAACTGTAACCATGGGCAACATCCTTGTTAATCATTTTACTCTGTCCCCTTCCTCCAGGTCCTTTGTATAAATGGAGACATTGTTTATTCAATGTTCTTTCTATATTTAACATAACTTCAGACTTTCCATTTCTGTTTCACTGGAAAGGAATCCTCGTGTGTTTTTGTTTGAGCCCAAATGCACTGATTAGTTAAAACATTTGTTTAATTACAGTGCTTCAGAATTAAACACTTATCTTTGAAAGGTTTAGTTACAAAACACAAGGAAACAGGAGCAGAAGTAGGCCATCAGGCCCTCACGCCTGCCCTGCCATTCATCATCATGTCTGATCCACTCCTGCCCACAAATCCTCTTCTGCACCAGATCCTAATCCCCCTCAATCCTCGATCTTACCGCATTAAATGCTTCCAATGATCTAAGGCATAATTCTCTGCGGCAGAGAATTCCACAGATTCACCACCATTTGCAAGAAGAAAATTCTGCATACCTGCTTTAAATGAACGGCCCCAAAATCTTGAAACTATGCCTCCTCGTTTGAAACTCAAATATTTAAAACACTAACCTCACCCTTGGTTACACTGTGTAACAGCAGTGGGGCCTTGTAGTCTGCTTCTAGGAAATTCATTCCATTTCTTTCAATCGATTAGAATTTCTGGAGCACACGGCCACTACTACTTTGTGCATTCAGCACAAGTAACCAAGGTCTGTTCCATAGCCCAATGAAATTGAGCAATTTCCAAAGTCCATTGAAAGATACAGCATGGAAACAAGTCCTTCAGTCCACCGACTCCATGGGGTCCATTGATTACCCGTTCTCAATATTCTATGTTACCCTAGTTTCACATCCACTCCCTGCACACCAGGGGCAACTTACAGAAGCCAATTAGTCTACAAACCCACATGTCTTTAAGATGTGAGATGAAACCGGAACACCCGGAGGAAAACAAGGAGAATGTGACCACAAATAGAGGAGGTCAGGATCTAACCTGGGTTTCTGGCACTGTGAGGCAGTAGCTCTACCAGCTGTGCCACTGTGCTAATACTGGGAGTTGATATCCCAAGCAAAGGTCATTAGCATAAGCGTCTGGCCACAGCCATATTATTGCTTTTCACCCTAATTAATAATGGATTTCCATCATTAATTATGCATCACAGTAGCCCTTGCCAGATAGCTCTAAAGTTAAAGTTATTCTTGAAATAGGACCCAATGAAATGGCTCTTGTCTGCTTTGTTTGCAGTTAAATGTGATTCTGATCCAATATTACAGCAGTCATGAAAACAATAATGAAGTCTCACAATACAGTGTAAAATTACATACTAAACCAGAGGCAAGAGGAGAAATCATCTTTCTTACTTAAACAAATGCTCCATTGTGTTCTTGAGCAAATGACAGTCGAAGTAGGTTCAGGAGTAACATTCAAAAGGGAGTTGGAGAAATACTTGAAAATAAAAAAAATGAGCAAAGATCAGGGGTGTGTGGATTCATCCAAAAAGCTGGTATAAGCATGACGGGCCAAATGGCCTCCTTCTGCTGTCTCATAGCCTTAACTATAGATTTAAGTGCCAGTTTATCATCATTAACTATTGGGTTGTGAATACTTAAGGTATGGTTCTTCGGCATTCTGAAAAAAGACAAATGCTCGGTGCTTATCTTAAACCTTCATCTTTCTTATTGATTTCTTGCAGCCCAAGGCTCTGAAGCTGCTGGGAATGGAGGTACATTAACACCATCAATTTCTATTCCTTTATTCAAGGAGCTCAGCCTGGTTTATACAACAGAGGTTTTGATAATCCACAACAAACTTAGAACCGCTAATGTCAAATTGTCCACCTAATCTGACACAGCTACCCCAACCATTAGTGTAAAATGCAAACTATTGTGGATGCTGGAAATCTGCAACAAAAACAGCAAATGTTAGAAGCCAGCACTGGCCTGGCAACATCTGCGGAGAGAGAAACAGACTAAATGATGCTGGTTGTGGTCAGAATGTCCAAAGGAGAGTGCTGGCGTATGCCAGCTCACAGGTAAATCCTGCATTGAGGCAGACCTGCTGTAAGGTGAGTGACAAAGGACGTCACACCTGTCACTCCGCACCACCGCCAGATTCCCCTCAGAATACGGAGGCAGAGCCTGAATGTGCTGGGAATCTGCCAGCATATTGCAGAGGAAACCCACCCAGACACAGCTCCCCGTTCATTCCAATATGTTTCCCAACCTGGGGAACGCCGATAACGAAGGGGAGAAGGAGAGACCTGGGGGAGGGGGCGCATGCTGCCATGTGCGGCGGCAGGCAGTAGGTAGGACTGTGCAGTGAACTTTTGCAACTTGGTCTGTGCCAAAACGTGGTGACACTTGTGGCGAAATTTGGTTCCACCCACACAGTTAGCATTAGGTGCTTAGAGATGATGATGGTTTATGGTCTTCCTTTGTGGAGTGTTTGCATTCAATGTTCAGACAGGATCCACCCTTTCAGTTGACATTACCCGAGACAGTTACAGGCTTACTTTCAATGTATAGTTCATTTTCAAGACCAGTTATGTCCGCAAGTCTATGCATCATGGCATATTAAAGCAAACAATCTCATTTGGGTAAAAGTCTAAAATCCATTTAGCTTTTTTTTAAATTTCTAACTTTAATTATCCAACCACTGTTGTATAAACATAATTTACATAAGTGAATAGTGGAATATCCAGTGTGGGAATTAATTTCATAACTCATATCTTGATTATAATTGTGTTATGATCCCTGTCTGCGACAGGGGACAGGCTGGATATAGCATTGTTCCTTCTTGGGTAGCCTATATGTATCTGAGACCTCCCTCTCCCTTTTCATTGTAGCTTTATATTCATTTACATCAAGTCAAGGCTGTGCTTCTGTGTTGACTATTGATTTGATCATTTTATTTGATGGTATCTAGTTTGAAGAGTTATTTTTCTCCTTTGTTAGTTCATTCCTGTCTTGTCCGTAGCTTCTCTGTGTCATGGAGATACAACATTGTGTAGAGAAATGCTTCTGTTGCCTTTTTATTCATTGGGTATTGTTGCTATTTAATCACGCAAGTGGTCAGATTCAATCTTTACTTGTCATTAAACATGAACGCTTAGTGTTAAAATTATGATTTTAAAAAGAATTAATAATAAAAAATGGTTACCACCACTGTTTAACCATTGGTGTCTGAATTCTCATAAACTATGTCTGAAACGGATTCAAATATAGTTTTTCATTAAAGATAAATTTGTGGGATGTTCGGCGTACAAAATATACTTTCACTGAGCTCTATAAACACGTGCAGTGTGAAGTTTAGATGTGTCTATACATGTTTAAACTAGATTTTGCATTAGAAGGGACTTATGATTTGTAAACAGATGTTATAACATTTTTACAATTTAATTTTTCCATCAGATGTGAACTTCCAAAGCTTGATTAGCCTTATGATACAACAATTGAATTGTAGGATGTAAAGCAGTTACATAACCTCCCCCAATGCATAGATGGTCTGCTAGGAAGAGCCTACTTGCAACATATTCCCTATCACACTACAGATGCCTTGCCCATGTTACATGGCATTGAAGAGTGCACAGTATCCCTATACCTTTGATTACCAAATCTGTTGAATGGATGCCTGGCATTCTTATGACTGAATGGCTGGAGTTCTTAAAACTTCCAATACTTGTCACATCTCCACACCACATTCCTGCTAATGGTGATATAGTACATAAATCATTTTGATACCCCACCTCTCCGGGCCCAGCAGGGAAAATGTCCAGGAAGGAACTGCAGATGCTGGTTTGAACCGAAGCTGGACACAAAATGCTGGAGTAACTCAGCGGGACAGGCAGCATCTCTGGAGAGAAGGAATGGGTGACGTTTCGGGTCGAGACCCTTCTTCAGACTGAAAGTCACAAGTATGGGAAACGGGAGGTATAGATGATGATGTTGAGAGATATAGAGCAAATGAATTAAAGATATGCAAAAAAAGTAAGAATGATAAAGGAAACATGCCATTGTTAGCTGTTTAATAGGTGAGAACAAAAAGCTGATGTGACTTGGGTGGGGGAGGGATGGAGAGAGAGGGAATGCAGGGGTTACTTGAAGTTAGAGAAATCAATATTCATACGCCTGGTTTTGCTATGCTTTGTCCTGCCTCTCCTCTCTCCCAGCTTTCTACCAACCCCCCCACCCCCACCGACAATCAATCTGAAGAATGGTCCTGAGCCAAAATATTACTTATCCATGTTCTCCAGAGAGGCTGCCTGACCCACTGAGTTACTCCAGCATATTGTGTCCTTTATTGTAAACCAGCATCTGCAGCTCCTTGTTTCTACAGGAAATAAATTCATTGTCCAAATGAAATTAATTGACTTTCTTAAGAGCCTGCAGATGCAGGAATCTAAGCAAAAAACAAACTGCTGATGGAACTCATCAGATCAAGCAGCATTTGTGGAGGCAAAGTGATCATCAACATTTCTGGTCAAGACCCAACATGTGGGCTGTCTCTTTGCCTCCACAAATGCTGTAATCTCTGGTGAGATCCACCAGCAGTTTATTTTTTGCTGGATGAATTGACGTTCAGATTTTTTTAATCTTTCCATATCCAGTATCTTTAAAATTAGTTGACAAAACCGTTGAAAGGAAATGAAAATAAAACCAAATATTTTCTTTAACCGTGTTTCCCTGCCCATTGCTCCTATCATTGGTTTTCATCAGGCATTTGCTTGTAGACAGACCCCACAGATTAATCTTCAATCCCCAGACTCCACGGTAATCCTGCAGGCTTGGCCACCCTACTGAGAGTGAACGCTTGTGTAATGTTGAAGCCATTTTTGCTGATGAACATTTCCTTCCAAAACGAGCAGGAAGAGCCTCCCATCCGGAGAGGCAGGAAGACAACCAAGAAGAGAGAGGAGGACGTGGACATTGACCTGGACGACCCGGAGATCAATCACTTCTCCTACCCGTTCCACGAGCTGATGTTATGGGCTGTGCTCATGAAGCGCCAGAAGATGGCGCTGTTCTTCTGGCAGCACGGCGAGGAAGCCATGGCCAAGGCCCTTGTGGCCTGCAAGCTCTGCAAGGCCATGGCCCACGAGGCCTCAGAGAACGACATGGTGGACGACATATCCCAGGAATTAAACCACAACTCCAGGTACGTGTGCCCCGACCTGACACAAGGTAGAAGCAGGTGTAAACAAAGGTTGTGAGGAAAATTTAGAGGAAAAAGAAAGATGGAGCAAGAGTAAACTAAAGAAAGATGATAAAATAGAAGGACTGCGTTGAGTTTATGACCTACCTCTCTTTTTTTTTTTTTTTTCTTTTTTTTTAATTATGAAACTACTTTTATTCAAAAAATAAACATAAACATAGAGTATTAACACAATCAAAGACTGCCTATGCTGACAGTTTACAAACAAATTATCGTCAAATTAATAACATCAACGTCAACTGGACCCACGAATGGCCGTTGAAGGTCGAGTGTTCCGTTTATCAACAAAACACTCGACCTTCAACGGCGACCAGTATTCATGGAAAGCCTCCAAAGTCCCCATGGACACCACATGTTCCCTCTTAACACTTAAACAAAATTATCAAATTAAAATAATAACATTCTTATCGATAATATATTCAACCTCCTGTGGTGACCAGCGTGCACAGAAGACCTCCACAGTCCCCATGGACACTGCGTGTTCCTTTTCTAGGGACACGCGAGCTCGGACGTAACCCCGGAAAAGGGGCAGGCAGGCGACCGGTGTGCGGCCATCGACTGCCTGCTGCCTGGACCCGCGAATGGCCATCCTGGCCAGGCCCAGGAGCAGACCGACAGGGAGGCCCCCTCCTCCCTCCCATCCTTCCCCCCTCTGCACCGGATGCCCATAAATTAATAATGTTGGACTAAAATGTAGCCAAAACCTGAGGAGCAGCCCTTTCAGATATTCGAACAGTGGCTGCAACCTCTCACACCTCTGACCTACCTCAGAGCATCCTAAAAGGCTTTGCAGCCAATTAAGTATTTTTGAGTGGGTCAGGTAGCATCTCTGGAAACCAGGAATAGGTGACATTTCAGGCCTAGACCCTTCTTCAGACTCAGAGTCAGTGGAGAGGGAAACTAGAGGTATGAAAACATATGGACCAAATCAGAGCCAACTGCTGATCAAAGAAAGGTGCATTGTTGGCTTTGGAAGAGGTGATGACGAAGGGATAGGAAGAGTGAAACTAGCAAGATGAAAAGGGTGGGGGAGGGGCAGAGAGAGAGGGAATCAATATTCATACAACAATATGATATGTTCAACCACTATGGTGGTGCTTTACAGCACCAGAGACCCAGGTTCAATCCTGACTATGGGTGCTGTCTGTACAGTTTGTACGTTCTACCTGTGACCACGTCTGTTTTACTCTGGGTGCTCCGATTTCCACAAACACTCCAAAGACATACAGATTTGTAGGTTAATTGGCTTTGGTAAATTGTAAAATTGTCCCTAGTGTGTGTAGTTAGTGTACTGGTTCAACGTGGACTCGGTGTACCGTAGGGCCTGTTTCTGCACTGCAGCTTTAAAGACTAAAGTAATGTCTAAGCAGTGAGTGGAAATATGGAATTCTCTCCCCCAAGTAAGCTCTTAAGATGAGTGTCAATTAAAAGTTTTTGAAATGACATTCTTTGTTCTATTGAGTATGAAAGGACATCGAGCCGAGCTAATGAATAGGAGACAGTATCTCCTTGAACAATGGAATAGTCATGAGGGGCAGAGTGGCCTCCTGTCTTCCAACTCAACCAACACCAATCACCATTAAGGGCACTGAGGTGGAGGTGGTCGCTAACCACAGGTACCTTGGTGTGCAGCTTGACAGTGAGCTGGACTGGAAGGGTCATATGGAGGCGGTGTACAGGAAGGGACAAAGTCGACTGTATTTTTTAAGGAGGCTGAGGTCATTTAACATCTGCCAACCCCTGCTGTGCAGTGTCTACCATTCAGTGGTGGCCAGTGCTCTGTTTTTTGCTGTGGCCTGTTGGGGAGATGGCGCCCGCATAGCGGACAAAAACAGACTGGACAAGCTGATCAGGAAGGCCGGCTCAGTGGTCGGGGCTGAGCAACGAACGGTCCAGCAGATGGCTGAGGCCAGAACTCTGAACAAACTGGGTTCAATAATGACCAACCCCACTCACCCACTCCATGCCCTGAAGGTGATCAAGAGCAGCATCTTCAGTCAGAGACTGATTGCACCAATGTGCAAAACTGAGAGACATAGGAAGTCTTGTATACCAGCTGCTATAAGGTTATATAATGCGCATAAATAACTCCACTTTTTTTCATTCATTGTATTTTAACTTGTATTTTAACTTGTATTTTAACTTGTTAAGTATGGAAGCTATTTGAGGAAATGTGTGGTGTTATGTCTGTCTTGAAGCTGTCGTGGCACTGTAATTTCCTGTAAAGGATTATTAAAGGTATAATCAATCAGTCTTTCTGCAGATTCTGTCTTACTGCAGATATATGAAGCATTATCCTCTGGCTGAGGTGTGCTACGCCTGATGTGGGAACAAGGCATTGAACACAAAATCCACCGACATTCTTTCCCTCAATGATTAAACCCTCTCCCTTTAAATCCCAGTCTTTGGTGGTTCGGTGGCCACATGAAAGGTTGAATGGGCCTCTTCCCATTCCATGGAAAAGATCTGAAAATGAAGATTGACATGTAAATTATAATGAGTTTCCTAACTGAGAGCTGTTTGTCGTGCAGGGAGTTTGCACAGCTTGCCGTTGAGCTACTGGATCAGTCCTACAAGCAGGAGGAGCAGATGGCCATGAAGCTGCTGACCTACGAACTGAAGAACTGGAGCAACTCCACCTGCTTGCAGCTGGCTGTGGCGGCCAAGCACCGAGACTTCATCGCTCACACCTGCAGTCAGATGCTCCTCACGGACATGTGGATGGGACGTCTGCGCATGCGCAAGAACTCCAGCCTGAAGGTGAGGAGACCCTGGAGGGATTTTCAGTGCAGAAACAGGCCAGAGGGCCTTTGGAATAATTGAATCCAAACTCCACTGTCACATCACATCACCATTGCTCCCATCACTCTCTGTACCTGCTCAGCTTCATAGGCTCCATTTTACCCTCAACATTTCCATTTTAAAATTCCCATCAATGCTTTCAAATCCAACTACATGCCTGCTCCTCCCTATCTCAGAAGATCCTCCAACAACATGAACTCTTACTGTGCAAAACAATACTTTACGTGACACTTTATCAAACACCCTTTGAAAATTAACACAGTACAGTGACTGGGGGTTCCATCTTTCAATAAGGTGCAAGCACGGCTTGATTGTAATCATGTATTGTCTTTTCACTGACTGGATAGCACGCAACATAAAAGCTTTTCATTGTAGACAATTCTGGCATTTACTATCTCCAGTTCCCCCCTCCTCTACGTTCAGTCTGAAGAAGGGTTCCAACCTAAAACGTCACCTGTTCCTTTTCTCCAGAGATGCTGCCTGACCCACTGAGTTGCTCCAGCACTTTGTGTCTATCTTCGGTATAGACTAACATCTACACTTTCTTCCTAAACAAGCTTTTCACTATACCTCGGTACACGTGACAATAATAACCTAATAAGCAAATGGGCTGAAATGCCTACTCCTGCTTTTATTTCTTATGTTTTATAGTTTTTGTGATTTAAAATAAGGTAGATAATTAAGATCCAGTTATAACATAATTTTACTCAGGCTTTGCCATTCCTTCTGCAAATACTATTAATACTCACCCTCATACAAATGACGTAGAACGTAAAGTACAGCACAAGAACAGGCCATTCAGTCCACAATGTCTGTGCCAAACTCAATGTAGCCTAACCTAAATTTTGTGAAGCTATAAAATGGCTTCCTGACTCTAATACTCAATGCCCCGACCGATGAAGACATGTATACCATATACCTTCTTTACCACTTCATGTCTTTGATTATCCTCTTTATAACATCACCGAAACTATTTTAATCACAAGCCCCCAACTTAGCTGACAATAGCCAAGCATGATTGATCCTAAGATAGTCAGTCCAGCCCAATCATACTTTCTTAGGTGGTTCCTGTAGCACTAAAGTTCATGCCTCCCGTTCCTTATCCTCAGTATCTATTGATGTTGGTGTGTGATTAGTATCGAGTTGTGATTAGTATCGAGTTCTTCTGACCGACTGACTTCTTGTGACATAGGGCTAATCTGCCAGTATCCACTGTACAGATTGAGTAGATGGTAATGTTTATCAGTGTACTATGCCTGTGTCATCCTTGCCTATGAAGCAGAGACCACAGCATGTACTCTTTAATTGGGAAATGACTTTCTGCTTCATTGGTTGGGTTTAGAAGAATCCACACCAAGAAAGCTCAGTTTTTGTCTATTTTATTCCCATCAAGGTTATTCTGGGAATCCTGCTGCCTCCGTCAATCCTTAGCCTGGAATTTAAGAATAAGAATGAGATGTCGTATGTTCCCCACACTCAGGAGTCACCATTACTGGGGAAAGAAGTGGAGGAGCCTGAGAAACCTGTCAAAGAAAAAGAGGAGGAGGACATGGAGTTCACAGTAAGAAAATACCAGATATGCTGAGCAATTATAACTTTCAAGAAGACTTCCTTAAGCCAGACTATTTATATAGCATCCAATTAATTTTCAGCCTAATGATGGGCCCCTAGATGTTAATGTTGGGGGATTCTATGGTACTAATGCTGTTAAATGTCAACCGGGAGCAGTTAGACTCGCCCTTGTAGGAATTGGTCATCGACACTATGGGCAGACAATGGCTTTCAATGCTCTTGGAGAAATGCCATGGTTATTGGTATGAATAACACGAGATCTACATTATTGCTACGAGTTGCATGAGGTCTACATTATTTTAATGGAACATTAAATCATAATTATTGCTCAGCAATAACAAGAGCCGGCTGGTCTCAGTTTTCAACCATATGTGACTTTCAGGCAATGCTTGACGGGGTGAATGGAGAATCAGCTCGAAAGAAAAACGAAGAAGAAGTACCAACAGTACACAGAATGATCCCATTTGGAAGAAAAATCTATGAATTTTACAATGCTCCAATTGTTAAGTTCTGGTTTCATACGGTAGGAAAAGAATTGAATGCAAACAGTATACACATAAAACAGCGTGATTCTCTCATTCCCAAATACTGGTAAATGCCTACAGCAATGAGTGCTGAAGGAAGTATTGTTGCCAGGGGATTTAGGGGGTCTTGGGTTAAGGGATCATTAGTTCAAAATAGCATCCAAAAACAAATGTAAATCAGATCCAATGTTAATGGTTCACATAACTCTCCTTTGTTTATCCTGCTATTTGTTTCCTCAAAGAATTCCAACAGATTTGTCAGGCAAGATCTCCGCTTCACAAAACCATGCTGACTTCAGCCTATTTTATCATATGCTTTTGAGTACTCGGAAACGTCATCCTTCATAACGGACACTAAAATCCTACCAACCATTGACCCCCTTCTTGAACAGTGAAGTAACATTTGCAATTTTCCAGTCCTCCGGAACCACCTCCGACTCTAGTGATTTTTGAAAGATCACTACTAATGCCCCCACAATCTCTACAGCTACCTCTTTCACAACTCTAAGGTGTAGTCCAGGTGACCTGTCCACCTTCGGACCCTTCAGCTTACCAAGCACCTTCTCCTTAGTAATAGCACCTCCACTAACTTCTGAACCCTGACTTTCTTTAATTTCCAACATGTTACAGGTGTCTTCCACTGTGAAGACTGATGCAAAAAACGTATTCAATTCATCTGCCTCTCTTTATCCCCATTAAAAATTTTCCAGTATCATTTTCCAGTGGCAAAACTAGTAGTTAAGAAAGATAACTTTAAAAGTATTTAAAGATAACATTTACAGGCACGAGAGAAGAAAGTTATGCATTTTATTAGCACTTTCACACAGATATCAGGATGCCGCAAAATGTTTTGCAGGCAAAATTACATTTGAAGTATGTTGAACGTTGCACTGTAAAAAGACAGTGGCTTATTTGTCCACAGCAAAACCCCATAAACAGGAATATGATCAAATGTTTGGTAAATAAAATAAAACTGAGGATACTGAAATGCTGGGAGAGCTCAGCAAGTCAAGCAGCAACTGGCTGGAATGTTGTTTCCTAGTTCATCTTTTATCCTTGCCCTTCCCACTCAAAGGAGAGTGCGTGAGTTAAGGCTGGACCTTTGCATGGCCGTCCGAAGGGGGGGTGCGTTGGGTGCGACCGCACCCCCCTTTCCCCCCCATGAGTAATAAAAAATCCAGAGGGAAAAAAAAAAAAAAATCGGTAAAAAATTCTGGCCCGCGGGATAAGGGAGTGCCCATTTCTCCGGGCCCGAGGGGGGGGGGTGCGGTGTCTGCCCACCCGGTCCAGCATCTCCATCCGCAGCGTCGGAGCCTCACCAATGGCTTGCCTGGAGACCGTCCTCCTGTCGCCGGGTGGGAGTGGCTGAATCTGAACCCAGCGGCTGTAACCCCAACACCAGATGCCTTTGCGGCGGGGCCCGCTCCCCTCGCCTCCCCCTGCCGCCGGGGCCCAAGCCGACCCCCGCTGGGCCCACGCCACCCCCGCTGACCCCCGCTGGGCCCACGCCACCCACGCTGCGCCCACGCCACCCCCACTGGGCCCAAGCCACTCCCGCTGGGCCCACACCACCCCCGTTGGGCCCACGCCACCCCAGCTGGGCCAAAGACACCCCCACTGGGCCCACGCCACCCCCGCTGACTCCCGCTGGGCCCACGCCACCCACGCTGGGCCCACGCCACCCCCACTGGGCCCAAGCCACTCCCGCTGGGCCCACACCACCCCCGTTGGGCCCACGCCACCCCAGCTGGGCCAAAGACACCCCCACTGGGCCCACGCCACCCCCGCTGACCCCCGCTGGGCCCACGCCACCCCCGCTGGGCCCACGCCACCCCCACTGGGCCTAAGCCACCCCCGCTGGGCCCACACCACCCCCGCTGGGCCCACGCCACCCCAGCTGGGCCCAAGCCACCCCCACTGGGCCCAAGCCACCCCCACTGGGTCCAAGCCACCCCCACTGGGCCCAGGCCACCCCCGCTGGCCCCAAACCCCCCCCCCCCCCGCTGGGCCCACGCCACCCCCACTGGGCCCACGCCACCCATGCTGACCCCCGCTCGGCCCACACCACCCCCGCTGGGCCCAAGCCACCCACACTGGGTCCACACCACCCCCGCTGGGCCCACGCCACCCCCGCTGGGCCCACGGGGGGATGTGGGAGGGGGAGAGAGAGAGGGGAAGGGAGGGGAGAGAGAGATGGGGGAGGGAAAAGGGAAAGGGGGATTATCTTTAGTGAGATTGCAAAATTAAGGTAGGTTTTAGAGCTATTATATTTTCTCCTCCATATAAATAATTTTAAACAATATCAAATAATATCAAACAATTGGAACTGCTTTCTTTTCCTTGATAATAATACTGAAAAATATGAATTCCATAGTTTGTGACATAAATATACATTTTAATGGGATCATTATATACAGATGTAACATTTCCATTTCGAGATCGGGAGGGGGGGGGGGGACAAATATGCATCAAGCCAATAGCCTAATCGTTAAAGAGTTAAAAATAGCCTAATCGATAAAGAGCTGAGAAGAGGAATTGGAGCTGCCAAGGAAAGATACTCTGAGAAGTTGAGGAGCAAGTTCTCAGCTAGTGACTCTTCTTCATGTTAGACGGGAAAGCATATCTTGGACCCGCAAACGCTCAGCATAGGAGCACCGCAAGATGCGTACTCTCCCCTCTCCTCTACTCTCGCCACACCAATGACTGCACCTCCACAGACACCTCTGTCAAACTTCTCAAGTTTGCGGACGACACAACCCTGATTGGACTGATCCAGGATGGGGATCTCTGTACTCGTTTCAATTTGACATCTTTCCTATAACATGGTGTCCAGAACTGAACACAATATTCTAAATGCGGTCTCACCAATGTCTTATACAACTGCAACATGACCTCACAACTTCTATACTCAATACTCTGACTGATGAAGGCCAAAGTGCCAAAATACGTTTTGACCACCTGATATACCTGCGACACGACCTTCAAGGAACCATGCAACCATCAACCATTCCTCTGCCCACCTGGTTAATTGATCCATATCCTGCTGCAATCTTTCACAACCATCTTCAATATATGCAAAACCAATCACATCTGTATCATCAGCAAACTTGCTAATCTTGCCCTGTTCTGTGACGTTTCACAGAGTGCTGGAGTAACTCAGCGGGTCTGAGTATGGAGGTTGGGAGGTCATGTTGTAGTTGCATAAGAAGGTGGTGAGGCCGCATTCAGAGTATTGTGTTCAGTTCTGGGCACCATGTTATAGGAAAGATGTCATCAAACTGGAAAGGGTACAGTGAAGATTTATGAGGATGTTGCCAGCACTAGAGGGCCAGAGCAATAGGGAGAGGTTGAGTAGGCTGGGACTCTATTTCATGGAGCACAGGAGGATGAGGAATGATCTAATAGAGGTGTATAAAATCATGATTTGAATAGATATGGTTGAGTCTTTTGCCCAGAGTAGGTGAATCGAGGAGCAGAGGACATAAGTTTAAGGTGAACGGCAAAAGATTTAATAGGAATCTGAGGGGTATGTTTTTCACGCAAAGGGTGGTAGGTGTATGGAACAAGCTGCCAGAGGAGGTAGTTGAGGCAGGGACTATCGCAACATTTAAGAAACAGTTAGACAGGTACATGAATAGGACAGGTTCGGAGGGATATGGATCAAACGTGGGCAGGTGGGACTAGTGCAGATGGGACATGCAGGGCCGAAGGGCCTGTTTCCACACTGTATCACCCTATGGCTCTATCTATCTTTCCCTCTCAAACACATTCTCCTGCCTTCTCCCCATTACCTCTGACACCCGTATCAATCAAGAATCTATCAATCTCCTCCTGAAAAATGTCCATTGACTTGACCTCCACAGCTGTCTGTGGCAATGAATTCCACAGTTCACCACCTTCTGACTTAAGAAATTCCTGCTCATCTCCTTCCTAAAGGAATGTCTTTTAATTCCGAGGCTGTGGCCACTGGTCCTAGACTCTCCCACTAGTGGAAACATCCTCTCCAAATCCACTCCATCCTGGTTTTTACGAGGCTGGGACAGACTGCAACAGCTTCACACCGTGTCCCAAAGCTCGTGTCCAGTCCTGCATCACCCAAGGCAGCAGAGACATTATAGGAGAGGACAAGCACCGTAACAAAGTAGCTCACGATGGTTTGGGTAACATTCAGGAATGTCTATGCATGCCACATCATGAATATTACTAAAGAACGGTCGGTCTTGACCAGAAATATAATCTCCAGAGATGCTGCCTGACTCACTGAGTTACTCCAGTACTCTGTGACATGCCATCTATCCATGTTCTCCAGAGATGCTGCCTGACCCGCTGAGTTACTCCAGCACTCTGTGAAACGTCGCCTATTCATATTCTCCGCAGATGCTGCCTGACCCACTGAGTTACTCCAGCACTTTGTGTCTATTTTCCCTTCACCCATCTGCCCAAGCCCACTCTCCCCCCTCCTTTCCTATGTTCCTTTCCACCCATAAACCTCTCTCTGCCTTTACATTTCACTCCTCTTTCAAATCTGCTCTACTTATCTACATTCATTTTTCTTCTTAACTTTTAGTGTGGAAACAGGCCCTTCAGCCCAACTTGCCCACACCGACCAACATGTCCCATCTAAACTAGTCCCAGTCACACGCGTTTGGCTCATATATCCATCTAAATCTGTCCTATCCATGTACGTGTCCAAATGTCTCTTAAACATTAGGATAGTCCCAGCCTTAACTACCTCCTCTGGTAGCTCGTTCCATACACCCAGCACCCTTTGTGTGAAAAAGCTACCTCTCAAATTCCTGTTAATTTCTGAAATATTGGTCATAAATTTGGTGCAAAAATGCTCCAAAATAAGGCTCAGAATGCATCAGAGAGCATCTAAAACCCCAGAGCTTCCAGGGCCCTTAAGCGGGCCCTGGACCCCGGCATTGAGGGACTCATGATGTGCGCAGCGCGCACACTATTTCACATTAAATTTTTTGTAATCGTGTCATGCCACCCCCCTTTTTGGAAAGCTTCGTACGGGCCTGCTTTGTGATTGCTTTGTGACCCCATGGAGGAACACATCCCGCAGGAGTATGCGCTGATCCCCGGGTCTGTGATCTCCAGTGGTCTTTAGTCAGTGCATCTTAGTACTTTTCTGTCATGATTTCCACTTCCTTCAAATTACACAAGACCTCAATGAGCCTGAGTTTGTGATTGCAATGATGCTCAAACTAGTATCATTCATCATCATTATCATGACTTTATGAAACTGACAGCCCCTCTAGTATTTCTGCCCTTTCAGGTAATTTGGCACGGAAATCACTGATTCATAGCACCTCATCAGACTCTGGTGTTTGTGGCTTTCTCTGCTACAATTAAAGGAAGTCACTTTAATTAGTAAGTTTCAGCTTTTTTTGCAAAAAAATAGTCATTAAATATACCTTAATATTTTTACGCATAGTTGCATGAGATCTATATTATTTTAATGTACATTGAACATTTAATGAACATTAAATCATAATTATTGCTCAGCAAAATTTTTCGACCTTATATGTGTGTGCATTGTAATCTCATTGCATGAACATCGTGAAACTGATATCTCTTTTAGTACGTATTCATATCTGCTATGACAATTATAAGTTCAAATCTTTATTTAATATAACTAACAAACTGTCCAAATCTTTTTCAAATGAAGTTTAACAGATAAATGTGAGGAAGATTAGGGATACCATATATCCAGGGAGGGGAGGGAGTAACCAAATTTGAGTACATGTGCATAATCACTAAAGGTTGCAGTAAGGTTAGTAAGATCATAACAGCAGCAAACCAAGTAGGGAAGTTTCAATTAACCTGTATTGATTATTTGCTCAGGGTTACATGACACAGTGTTGCATGCAATCCTGGTTAGTGTATTTTAAAATGGATATGGAAGTACTGCAGAGGTGCAGAGATTTACAAGGATTATGCCAGAAATCCAAGGAGACACAAATCATGAACATACCGAGCCCCTAATCTTCTGAAGGAAAAAAAAGGCTCAATATCTGATAGAGATCTTGAAAATGATGAAAGGTTTTGAAAGTAGACACAAAAGGCTGGAGTAACTCAGCGGGGCAGGCAGCATCTCTGACTTCAGTCTGAAGAAGGGTCTCGACCCGAAACATCACCCATTCCAATCTCTCCAGAGATGCTGCCTGTCCCGCTGAGTTACTCCAGCATTTTGTGCCTACCTTCGATTTAAACCAGCATTCTTTCCTACACAAAGTTTTTGAAAGGATGGATACAGAGATGTGGAAGAGCAGAATCAAAGACCATCCATATAAGATAGCCATCAAGAAATCCAACAGGGAATTCAGAAGAAACTTCATTATCCAAAGAGTGATGATAATATGGAATTCGCCACCAGCGAATAGGTTCATATGTCATAGGAGCAGCATTAGACCAGTCGGCCCATTGAGTCTACTCTGCCATTCAATCATGGCTGATCTATATTACCCTCTCAACACCATTCTCCTGCCTTCTCCCCATGGCCCTTGACACCCTTACTAATCAAGAATGTGTCAATCTCTGCCTGAAAAATAGCCAATGACGGCCTCCACAGCTGTCTGTGGCAATGAATTCCCCAGATTCACCACCCTCTGACTAAAGAAATTCTTCCTTTCTAAACCTGTGTCCTTTTATTCTGAGGCTATGTCCTCTGGTCCTAGACTCTCCCACCAGTGGAAACATCCTCTTTTCAACTAGTCTATCCAGGCCTTTCACTGTTCGGTAAGTTTCAATGAGGTCTCCCCTCATCCTTCTAAACTCCAGCGAGTACAGGTCCAGTGCCATTAAACGCTCATCACACGTTAACTCAATGAATAGTATAGATGCATTTATGTTATAAGCTTTTGTGGGAGAAGGGTTATTCTGATAAATTCAGATCAGGAAAGATGGGAGGAGGCAGGGGCGGAAATCCCGGGGGGTACAGGGGGGACACATCCTCCCCTGCTTTGAGAGGTGGGGGACGATCCCCTCCCTCCTCCATGTTTTGTAATCCGGACTTCATCAGCCGTTTTCCAAGGGCTGAATCGGCCCGTTCACGGGGCCTTTCAGCGCCCAGCGCGGCTTAAAATCAAGCTGCTGCATCGAGGCTTCCGATGTTGAAGCCCCCGCCGGCCGATGAAAGACCCCGTGTATGGGCTGATTCAAGCCCCACGATTCAGGGCGGACGAAGCTGCTGTTGCTGTTGCCCACGGCCGAAGCCTCTTGTGTGTGCGCATGCGCGTGCGCGGCCGCCAGGAAATTGTGTCCCCCGCATGTTTTGACAGCAATTTCCATGCCTGAGGAGGTTTGAGTGGGAATCAAAAGTCAGCATGAACTGTTGGGCTGAACAGCCGATTTCTGTGCAATCCTTTGTAAGCTTTCAGCAAATCTTTTGGAAATGCTGTTGATATAATGTGGTGTGTTTCCTGTCATACAGCTAGCATACATTGGCTATCTGATGCTTTTTAATTACATCGTTTTGGTGAAAATGGAGCGGTGGCCATCAGTGCAGGAATGGATAGTGATTTCTTACATCTTCACCCTCGGCATTGAAAAGATGCGAGAGGTAAGCTTGACAAGAACTTACATTTATATGGCAATTTTGTGTCAGACCATCCCAAGTTACTTCACAAAAGTAAATATTTAACTCTGAGCGACATTAACAAATGTTAAGATATATTGGCCAAATATTGAGTCAGTGGTAGGAATTAAAGGAGGAAAGAGAGGTAAAAAGCTTAGGACAAAATGTCCAGAGCTTACAGCAGCTGAAGGCATAGCCATGAATGGGTCAAAGGAAATTAAGGACATTCATTGCACCAGAAGTGGAAAATCAGCAAAATTATTATAAAGGATGTCAGATAAGGAGGAAGATGCAGAGATTGGATGGTCATGAGGCAAAGAGGGATTTGAACTGATGGATGATAAACTATTGTATACATACATATGTAAATCCTTGTGCATTTACAGATATGCATTAATTTCACTATATATGAACTTTAAGCAATGTCTGCTTCACCCTGAATGAGCTAAGCGTTGTCAAAAGAGACAAAGCCAACTTGCAAGACAGGTGGCAATTCGAACTTCTTGACCTTCGCAATTGCCTGAAATTTTGTTTTGGGAGGATTCTCAGCAATTAAGGAAGTTGCATTTCTACCTGCAACCACATACAAGTCTAATTTCCACATGACTTGAATGGAAACATTAGCAAAAGTGGATCAGAGGGATTAAGAATGGTCCTTTCCCATCAGCACCTTTGTCAATCATTTAGGGCCAATCCATCATTGAGGTTCCCGATGATAGTTCCGTTTCCAGGAGCTGGCAGTCAAAAATCTCCGATTATGCAGGTGCTAAAATAAAGAGAAATGGTAACATTCCTCCAGTTACCACCAGTGGCAACATTTTATCATGGAGAAAGTAGTGCAAATGGTTTGTCAATGGAACCGACACGAACATCTGTCATTCTTCTGATAATCTGTGTTTAGTGCTTGCCTATTTTGAATCACTTGTTTTGTATTCCAGTTTTGGCTGCCCTCAGGCCATGCTGTGGGTGGCTGGAATTAACACCTTTGACACTAGGTCTGGCTAAATGGTGATGTGCCTTTAATGAACGCACCAATATTTCTTACCTCATTACTTCCAACTGTACCCTATCCCTGTACTCGCCAGTGTCAAAGTTCAGTCCACGAATGGTATCGAATGTTAGCTCTGATGCTGCTAAGTTCTGTTTGATGGCCTTTTCCACAGAATTAATGTAATTGTTTGACTTGATCAGATCCTGATGTCAGAGCCCGGTAAACTGCTGCAGAAGGTGAAGGTCTGGCTACAGGAGTACTGGAACGTCACCGATCTCATGGCTATCCTGCTTTTCTCTGTGGGGATGGTGCTGCGCCTGCAGGAGAAGCCATATATGAGCTACGGTCGAGTCATCTACTGCGTTAACATCATTTACTGGTACATTCGCCTATTAGACATCTTCGGGGTCAACAAGTATCTGGGGCCTTATGTCATGATGATTGGAAAAATGGTAAGATGAATAAGCTACTTATTCAGTCAGCTCTGTATTCAAATTCAACTCCGGGCACAGATAATAGTACGTTAACTGAGAGATTGCAACTACTAGGAAACACTGAGCAGGCTGAAGTTCCAATGAAAAGGAGAGGCCATAGTTTGACCTGCTGGTGGTATTTGTGATTATGAAATGGTTTGAGAGGCTAGCTTCAGATATGTTTCCATTTGCAGGGTTGGACCAGAATGAGGGGACATAAATGTAGAAAAAAAGTTTCTGATAAATTCAGTGTGGAACACTCTCACTGAGGAATGGTTGAGATGAACAGCAGAGATGCATTTACAAGGAAGCTAGATAAACTGAGCAGGAGAAAGCAAAGAAAAGCCATGCTAAGAGGATTAATTGAAGATTGGAAGAGGAATGAGAGCATAAAGAATACCATATGTGTAGGAAGGAACTGAAGATGCTGGTTTACACTGAAGATAAGACACAAAATGCTGGACAGGCAACATCTCTGGAGAGAAGGAATGGGTGATGTTTCAGGTCAGACGCTTCTTCAGGCCGTCTGAAGAAGGGTCTCGACCCAAAACGGCACCCATTCCTTCACTCCAGAGATGCTGCCTGTCCCGCTGAGTTACTCCAGCATTTTGTGTCTCTCTTAAAGAACACCATATACCAGCTAACCCAACTGGCCTTTTTCTGTACCGAATCCAAGTTATTCTATGTGAATACACAAAGCTTTCAAAACCTCTGATCTTAAATTGCTTAGAAAATTGTTTTTTCAAAGCATTGCAATGTTACTGCATGAACACGTTTAACCATTCATCTTTCTGAGGAAGGATTGACAAGGCGTGGATTGTCAGAATTAGGAAAATTGTTAAATTACAAGCAGGGTTGCATAAACTGGGATTGAATTCCCGTGAACCAGCTGAGCATGATCTAGGTAATTGATTTGATTAAGATGAGTAAACATTTGATGAAGCGTTCAGAGAGAAGCTATTTATTTTCCTTTGGTATACAGAACACATAGCAAATTTAAATAAAGAGCCAGGCAGTCAGGAACATTTCCTTACACAAACAGAAATTGTAAATATGAAATATCCTTGTCCAAAATCTTGCTGGGGATCGATTATCAATTGAGAAATTCTCGACTGAGATCAATAAATCTGTTCAATAAATGAATCAAGGGAAATAGAGCAACATAAAATGGAGGGAGGGAGGGTAGGGGTGTAGATAGAGTCAATAAATAGTAAGCAAGAATTGGAAGAATGAACGGTCTACTGTTGTTCATGAAAGTATTTTCAGAAGTACATTTTACTTCAAAATAATTGTTGTTTTATTGTGCTGTATTTACATGAACATTGCATTGTTGTAAATTCAATCATTGGATCCCGAACTTCAGTCAATCATAACTTATTGTATACACAAGGGAAAAATAAGAGCATTTTATGATGTCCATTCTGTCATAGTACACATGGAAATTAAAACAAATAAATCACAGGAAGTAACCCATATTTTATTTGCCTCAATGATCTCACAAAACTTGGCCAACTAGGATTGCATCCCAAAACCAGTGTAATCCATACGAAGAAGGCTTGGAAATGCCTGGCATGTTTCCTGTAAAATCTCTAACTAAAAGTCTTCGTCTTGTTTGTGCCTCTGTGTGCCAATCTGGTTAATTCCTATCTTCTTCCAAACGCTAGGCCACAGCCTTCCTATTTTCACACATCCTACTCACATTTTTCCCGTGGTGGTGATAAACATCTTCCCGTCGCATTTCCACCTATATTTCCGAAGATATTAATCGTTGAAATTTTAAAAACAGCCAAAACTGCCTTCTCACAGACAGCTTCCAGCCTTCTCACAGTGATGATGTCACAATGCCTCTCACAGTGCACCAATCACAATGGCTTCTCAAGCTGGCTGCCGACTGCCACAATGACATCACAATGGGACGTTGCCATCGGTAACAAGGTTGCTGCTCCTCTACCAATATCTGAAGGGGCTGCTCCTCAAGTTCTGGTTGCATTTTGGTCCCACACTGTATAAGCTTCACTTAAGATTTCATACTATGTATCAAAAGTTATTCATGATTAAAGTTTTTAAAAACTGCCTTCTCAGACAGCCCTTTTTCTAGGAGCTTCGAGTGATGATGTCACAATGCCACTCACACTGCACCAATCACAATGGGCTCTCAAGCTGCCGACTCCCACAATGACATCACAATGGGGCGTTGCCAACAGTAACGAGGTTGCTGCCCCACGATCCTGGTGATTGGCCACAAGGCAGGGAGTGGGGAGGGCCGATTGGGGGGGAACTCTCCATTATTCCCCATTATACCAAAACAAAAAGTTTAAAAATAAGGCCAGGTTTCATAGACAAGATGATGAAGGTGTGATTAAAGGAGTTGATCGACTGGACAGAGAGGAACTGTTCCTTCTGGTTGAGGAGTTGAGAACAAAATGTATAACCCTAAATTTAAGATAGAGGTCAAGGACCATATTTTCACAAAGGGGAGTTGAAATTTGGTACACTTTCTCCCCTAAAAAAAACTGGCAAGTAGACAATAGCTAATAGACAATAGGTGCAGGAGTCGGCCATTTGGCCCTTCGAGCCAGCACGGCCATTCAATATGATCATGGCTGATCATCGCCAATCTGTACCCCGTTCCTGCCTTCTCTCCATATCCCCTGACTCCACTATTTTTAAGAGCCCTATCCAGCTCTCTTGAAAGCATCCAGAGAACCTGCCTCCACCGCCCTCGGAGGCAGAGAATTCCACAGACTCACCATTCTCTGTGAGAAAAAGTGTTTCCTCGTCTCCATTCTAAATGGCTTACTCCTTATTCTTAAACTGTGGCCCCTGGTTCTGGACTCCCCCAACATCGGGAACATGTTTCCTGCCTCAAGTGTTTCCAAGCCCTTAACAATCTTATATGTTTCAATGAGATTCCCTCTCATCCTTCTAAACTCCAGAGTGTACGAGCCCAGCTGCTCCATTCTCTCAGCATATGACAGTCCCGCCATCCCGGGAATTAACCTTGTAAACCTATGCTGCACTCCCTCAATAGCAAGAATGTCCTTCCTCAAATTAGGGGACCAAAACTGCACACAATACTCCAGATGTGGTCTCACTAGGGCTCTGTACAACTGCAGAAGGACCTATTTGCTCCTAGGTAAATGAAGATATAGAAGGTAAGTGAAGATAAGTGGGTAAGTGAAGATATAGACAGAACAGTTTTAAATGGCTGAATGGTGTTCTCTCTTCCCAGGTTACTAATACTGCATCTCTTCTCACACCGCTCCTTGTAGATGATGGACATGATGTACTTTGTGATCATCATGCTGGTGATTTTAATGAGCTTTGGAGTGGCACGCCAAGCAATTCTTCACCCTAATGAAGACCCGTCCTGGAGGCTGGCGAGAAACATTTTCTACATGCCTTATTGGATGATCTATGGAGAAGTGTTTGCTGACCAAATTGACCGTGAGTGAACGTGGGTTACTAAGGATGACAACGGATGACAATAACTAACTGTGACTGTCTTTGGGGGTATGTGCGAGGCTGAGTCCTCATGAGTGATTAAGGTGTCTATGAATGATTGAGAGTAACTACGAATGAGGAGGTGTGACTCAGTGGAAGACCTTGTTTTGGAGTGAGCATGTGAGTGATGTGTGGGAAACTGTGTTTGACCTTGAATACTAGCTTAAAAATGGGCCAAATGCAGGTGGGAATAGTGTAGATGGGGCATCTTGGTCAGCATCGACGTTAGGCTGATGGGCTTGTTTCCATGCTGTATGCCTCTATGGCACTGGTTGAGTATATATATTCAATCACATGTGACTGTTGGTTACCCCGCACGTGCTTGATAGCCTTGGGAAGATTTTGCAATGTGAGTCTAGTCCCAATTTACTGACATGAACCAGATTTTGAAGCAAAATAATTTCACCCAGAACTAAAAGGGTTTATCTTATTAAGTCTCCAGAGATCAGGCTTGTTTTTACATTAAGGAATATTTACAATGACTGAAAGGAATTGACAATTTATGGAGAAAAACATTACTTCCTTCTGTGAGGAATCCAGAACAAGTGGGCATTAAAATTAGAGCCAACCTGTTCATGTGATGTTGGGGAGCATTTCTGCACCCAAATGGATCAGAAATTAAGAAAATTGCTGTCTCCCACAATTTCAATATTGACCCAATATTTACTTAGACTTTAATTTGCTTTGCTTTCTTTAGGACATTTCAAAACTGCAAACAATTTTTGCTAAGCAATGTGTAAGAAGGTTAGGCAGTTGAAAGAGATCTGCTGTCATCTAATTGATGGGTAGATGGAATCAACTCAAGGAGATGAGAAACCCCTTTTGTTTTTAATAATATGGGTAGTTTGAAAATTTAGGCAAATATCTCTATCCAGTTAATAAGTGGTCTCAAGGCACAAAACAGGGTAAATTATAAATCAATTACTGACTCATTGAACTTGCCATTTATTCATGTGAAGCTTTTTCCTGTACATTTTGAAGTCACCTTTTTAATTTTTGATAATTTCCCCCTTTATTATTTTGGTCTCACCTTGCACCATAAACTGTCAGCATGTTGGACTCCATTTTCATCCAGCGAAATGCTCGTCTTTATTTGGGTTGGTGACTCATGGTTGTTTCTCCATTCCTATTAGCCTACATCATGAACCATTCTGAGTTTGGATCCACGGGTAGCAGGGGCAAGACCAGAAAATGCACTTGACCCAATTCCAGACACCTTACTGAATGACCAGCAAGGGGATGGCATCCTCACTTTCGAGTCAAAAGGCTGTAGGTTCAATTCTTGCTCGATAGACGTACGGGTAAAATATTTAGGTGGACACTCTTGTGCAAGGCAGTATGTGGCCCCCTTCTTCAGAGTGTAATTTATAACTGATGCCCTTCTGCTCGCTAATGGTTGGAGAGTTTGTGAAACTATTTTAACATAAAATTGAACTATTTTTTAAAATGAGCAGAATTATTTTGGCCAGCATCACTGAAGAAAAACAGACTATCTGGGCATAATAGCCTATCTGTGGGATCTTACTGTTTGCATGTTGTAAGAGGGGGGGGGGGGATGGAGCCATCCCTCTCTGTCCCCCTCCATCTCTGCTCCCACCTCTCTGCCCCCCCCCCCTCTCTGCCCCCCCTTCCTCTCTTCCCCTCCCTCCCTCTCTAGGGAGTGGTGAATATTGGACCTATGGGTGAGTGGTGGAGTATTGCGTTCGGGAACCAGCCCTCCTCTGTGACGCCCCACCGGCCCTCAATATCTAACCCCCCCTCCCTCTCCATCTCTACTCCCCTCCCCCTCCACCTCTCTATGCGCGCCTGCGAAGTTGGGGGTTATGCGTGTGTGGATAGGGCGGGGGATGGGGTAAAAGGAGCGAATGAATAATATTAATACTAATAGAAAGGGGAGTTAGTGTGTGTGGGGGGTGGTTAGTGTATGTGTGTTTATCTGTGTGTGATGCCAAAGGCGCCCCCCCCGCAACCGCTCGGTGAGGGGACTCGAACCAACGGGTCCCCCTTGGTCTAGTATACTTATAAAACTTTGATCTTGGATATTTACTTATTTATTTGTTTGCTTGGGTGTGATTCACATCTCCTCAAAAACCCGACGGTTACATTTTTACATATTCCGGTAGAGATTTACCTCATGATCTCGAAAATCGCCACATCTGAAAATTTGGTTCATTATTACTTGAGTTATTTCTTCAAATTGTTCACCAATCTCAGATCTTTTATGAAGTTAACGAGCAGAAGCTAAAGAGCTGATGACGTCACAATGGCTCTGCTGCTCGCGGCCAGCTGCACAGACTATTCAACGCGCAGCCTTCTGGTCACTGTTTTCCACGAGCTGCGAGTTACGTAACCCCCCCCCCCCCAACCCGCAGTTGACTCCGCTGCTTTTAACCGTCCTCAGATCGCGCCCACCCATGGCCTCCCTCGAGTCTCTGCCACCCAGTCGCCGTGGACCCCGCAGCCCGCTCGTCCGGCTCCCCTCCTCCTTTATTGTCATTGTGCAGTGTACAGTACAGAGACCACGAAAAGCAGTTAGCATCTCCCTAGAAGAGCGACAAAGAATATGAGCAATAAATAAATATATTTATGTGCATAGTCACAGTAGTGCAATTATTTTTTTTCCTGGTGGAAGGAGTGCCCGGGGGGGTGGGGGGGTTGATTGTCAATCACCGAGGTACAGTGTTGAGTAATGTAACAGCCGCAGGGAAGAAGCTGTTCTTGGACCTGCTGGTCCGGCAACGGAGAGACCTGTAGCGCCTCCCGGATGGTAGGAGGGTAAGTCTGTGGTTGGGGTGAGAGCAGTCCTTGACGATGCTGAGCGCCCTTCGCAGACAACGCTTGCTTTGGACAGACTCAATGGAGGTGAGTGAGGAACCGGTGATGCGTTGGGCAATTTTCACCACCCTCTGCAGTGCTTTCCGGTCGGAGACAGAGCAGTTGCCATACCATACTGTGATACAGTTGGTAAGGATGCTCTCGATGGTGCAGCGGTAGAAGTTCACCAGAATCTGAGGAAACAGATGGACCTTCTTTAGTCTCCTCAGGAAGAAGAGACGCTGGTGAGCCTTCTTGACCAGAGTTGAGGTATTGTGGGTCCAGGAGAGGTCATCGGAGATGTTGACCCCCAGGAACCTGAAGCTGGAAACACGTTCCACCTCCTTCTCGTTAATGTGGATGGAGGTGTGCGTGCCGCCCCTACACTTTCTGAAGTCTACAATGAGCTCCTTGGTCTTCTTGGAGTTAAGGGCCAGGTTGTTGTCAGCGCAACATGCTGCTAGGAGCTGGACCTCCTCCCTATTAGCCGACTCATCGTTGTTGCTGATGAGGCCAATCACCGTTGTATCATCTGCATACTTGATGATGGTGTTAGTACCATGTACAGGTGTGCAGTCGTAGGTGAAGTGGGAGTAGAGGAGGGGGCTCAGCACACAGCCCTGTGGAACGCTGGTGTTCAGGGTGAGAGTTGAAGAGGTGTGCTTGTCTAACCTAACAGACTGGGGTCTGTTGGTTAGAATGTCCAGTATCCAGTTGCAGAGGGAGGGGCCGATGCCCAGGTCACCGAGTTTGGTGATCAGTTTAGAGGGTATAATGGTGTTGAATGCTGAACTGTAATCGATGAACAGCATTCTTACGTAAATGTCTCTGTTGTCGAGGTGGGAGAGAGCGGAGTGAAGTGCCGTTGAGATGGCATCCTCTGTACTCCTGTTCTTGCGGTAGGCAAACTGATAGGGATCCAATGTGGGGGGTAGGCAGCCTTTGAGGTGTGCCTGGACAAGCCTCTCGAAGCACTTGGTGATGATGGGAGTAAGTGCAACTGGGCGGAAGTTGTTGAGGCTTGCCGCAGTGGAGTGTTTTGGCACTGGCACGATGGAGGTGGTTTTAAGGCACGTGGGGACAACTGCTTGGGTAAGTGACAGGTTGAAGATGTCAGTCCAGACGTCTGTCACCTGAGCAGCACAGGCCCTGAGGACGCGCCCGGGGATGCCGTCAGGGCCAGCAGCCTTACGTGCATTAATCCTACTCAGTGCCACGTACACGTCGTAGGGGGTGAGTGTGAGGGGCTGGTGATCGGCAGGGAGCACAGCCTTGATGGCCATCTCTAGATTGTCCCTGTCAAAGCGGCCATAGAGGTTAAGCTCATCAAGGAAGGAGGCGTTACTGGATGTGGGGGTGGTGTTGGTGGGTCTATAGTCCGTGATGGCCTGGATGCCTTGCCACATGCGTCGGGGGTCGGAGTTGTTGTTGAAGTGCTCCTCGATCCTTAGCTTATGGCAGTGCTTGGCCTTCTTGATGCCCCTCTTCAGGTTAGCCCTGGATGAACTGTAGGCTCGGGCATCGTCTGACCTGAAAGCGGTGTCCCGTGCTTTCAGCAGTAGCCTGACCTCGCTGTTCATCCATGGCTTCTGATTCGGGAGGTGACACTATTGATGGTGGAGTTTATAAAGTCCAGAACAGAGGATGTATAGGAATCAATGTCAGTGTGGGAGTCAAGGGTGGCCGGGGCTGCAAACGCCTTCCAATGTTTCCAAAACACTGCTGAAGTGTGGAGTCCGACTCCTCTGGCCAGACTTTAACTGTCCTCAGTGGGTCCTCTCCACCCCCTCCTACATTCCTCCCACCCTCCTCCTCTCCTGCTTTTCTCCCCCCTCCTGCTTTCCTCCCCTCCTCCTCCTCTCCCCCCCCCTCTCCTCTTCTCTCCCCTCCTCTCCCCTCCCTCCCCTTCCCCCTCTCCCCCCTTCTCTCCCCATCCTCCTCCCTTTAACTCCCCCCTCCCCTCTCCTCCCCCCCCCCCCCGTGTGTGGGGGGTGGTTAGTGTGTGTGTGATGCCGCAGGTCGCCCACACACACATTGAGGGGGCGGGACCCAACAGGTCCCCCTTGGTCCATTACATAACTAAAACGCTCATCTTGTGCTCTTCCAGTTTGCGCCCTTTTTGTATTTGCGCAAAAACGGTACACGAGAGCGCTACAATTTTTTGTCAGTTCACTCATCGTTCCCCTGTGCTGCGAGTGCAACAAGTTTTGTTCCGATCGGTAGTATATTGCAAAAGTTAGCCAGGTTTAAAAACAGTAATAAAACATGCGTGCGCAGATCGATCTTCTCTCCGGTCAGTCAGTCCTGCGCAGATTGGTCTCTTCTCCTGTCACTCCCCGGGACAATCCGCCCCTTCCTGTGCCATTGCGTCTTTACTGGAGCTGAGGGACGCTGTGAGTGGCCGGCGGAAGTCTCCAACCGGACACAATTTTCGAAGGGAACGGACGCGGCCCGGCCTGGTATCGGAGATGTCGCCAAACTGAAAGCGGAGAGTCTGATGCCGGCGGAGAGCGTCCAGCGCCGGCTGTGAGTCCCCTCTGATCCTCCTCACGGGCTTCTGCCCCCCTCCCCCGTGATACCCCCCTCTCCCCCATGGCTCTTCCCCCATCCTTTCGCCAAGCTCTCCCCACACCCTCCCGCCCTCACGCCGGCGCAGCCGTAGCTGCTGGTGCTTCCGGGCCAATCCATGGCCCGGCTCTGAGGGTGCCAATGGCTGATGCTCATCCGGGGCATGCAAGATGGGAGAGGAACAGCAACCTCAATATCCTGGGGAGGGAGAGTGGGGGGGGGGGGGTGGGGGGAGAGGGGATAGAGGGAGAGGAGGGGAGGTGGGAGGGGAGAGGAGTTATGGAGGGAGGAGGGAGTGACTGAAGATAGGGGAAAGGAGAGGTGAGGGAGGGATTGAGTGAGGGTAGGAGGAGAGGGAAAAGAGGGAGGAAGTGAGGAGGGAGAGTGGGGAGGAGGGGGAATAGAGGGAGAGGAGGGCACTGGGGAGGTGAGGGATAGGTGGAGGTGAGGAGTGGGGCAGGTGGGTGATAGAGGGATAGGAGGGGGTCGGGAGGGGAGCGGAGTTATGGAGAGAGGGAGTGACTAGGGTAGAGGAAAGGAGAGGGCGAGGTGAGGGAGGAATTGGGGAGGGGAGGAGAGGGGGAAGAAGTGGGAGGGTGAAGAGGAGGGGGAGAGAGTGCTAGGGATGAGTAGAAATGAGCTGTGCCTGTGCAGTAGGGGGCTATGGGTGAGTGGTGGAATATTGCGTTGGGGGACCAAGCCTCCTGTGTGACAGGGACCCAATGGGTCCCACTTAGTCTAGTTTCCCATTATTTCCCTCTTCATTATTACATGCACTAGTGAGGTGAAGGTCAATCGTCAGTTCTTGGTGTGTTCAGTGCGATCAGAGAGGGCTGACAATAGTATGTGGGGAATAACCCATTCCCATTGACATCATAACAAGTTTCTCCATACACCAAGGGAGACGTTGGGCTTAAATCAGATGTTGGTGGTTGTCCCCTCCCATTTCTATGATCACAAAGCACAGGTCTCATTATTCAGCATTGGCTCATAGTGCCACCTGGTTTAACACTGCCTGGCAAATTCCTACTTTCTATATTTGCACCAAATGCCTTTGCTTATCAATTAAACTTATTTATTTCAGCTCTTATTGAACAGAGACTGTGAAGTAATGTTCCACATCTTGTTTCATACAGCAAAACGTAACACTAAATTGGAAATACTGCTGCAGGTGGCTCTTTAAAATTTGTGTATGTGAGAGGTGAAGTGTGGTTATGGTTCTTTATAGAACAGGTTGTTGTGAACTGTTTTATGGGGTGGTGGAAGCAGCTTCAATAGCAACTTTCAAAGGTCAGTTATACGTAAATGGAAATTGTTTCAGAGCTGCAGGGCAAGAACAGGGTCTACTTAGATAGTTCTTTCAAAGAGTCGACACAGGAACAGTGGGCCAAATTAGCTCCTGCTGAGCCATACAACTGAATGAAATTCAAATGTCAACGGTGATGAAGTAAATAAAAATGCAGTCATAGTTGTAACATGATTAAGAAATCAAATTTACTGTGACTTTCTTGGGAATAATTTCAGCTCATAATCCAAGTTGGGAATGTTAAAGACAACCAGCAGAGCACCAACCTAATGCTAACACCCAACATTCCTCAATGGCTAAATCTCTGTCAAGGCAATGACCTGTCAGCCCAATTCTCTGTCTGTCCCATTTGTTCACAGATTAAGACTTCCTATCTGCATCCCACAGCCAACAATGGACCATTGTGGGTTCCATCATTCCTTGATCATCATTGTTTTTTGCATATCTTTCATTCATTTGTTTTATGTACCTTCTATATCTCTTGTTTCCCGCTCCCCTGACTCTCAGTCTGGCGGGTCTGCACCCAAAACGTCACCTACTGCTTTTCTGCAGAGCTGCTGCCTGACACGTTGAGTTACTCCAGCTTTTTGTGTCTATCTTCAGTGTCTTCCGTATCTACAGTCCTACACGGTCCTCAAGTTTAATCACATGCTGTTTTTAATATGCGAAGGTGCAGCAATGATCTTTGTTTTGTTAATGTGTCTTTTTCCTTTCATTTTAGCTCCATGTGGGGCTGGATTGTCGGAGGATGGTAGACCCCTACCTCCTTGCATAACTGGAGCATGGATCATCCCTGCAATAATGGCATGTTACCTCTTGGTTGCAAATATTCTGCTAGTCAACCTCCTTATAGCTGTGTTCAAGTGAGTATCAGACTTTGTAGCTTGTATGAGCTATACAAAATGGTAGAGAACATCTTCAAGAAAGAAAATTAGATTGGACATTGAAAGTTGCCACGAAACAGAGGCTGGCATTAATTAAACTCTCTCTCAACCATTATATTCAAAGCACAGGCAGTTTGATTTTAAGACTATTGGCTTTCCCATGGTTATGGCTGAGCAGACCTGAAGCCCTTTACCTCCTAATGCTCCTAATTATCTTCCTCCCAGTTTCTTTACACATCTTATCCTTTTTATGATTTTCTTTATTGAGGAAAAAAAATGAAATAAACCATGGTGAGATGAACATGGAGGCAATGTTTCTTTGTTTCTCTTGACAACTTATCTATTTTTGTTCCTTGGCAGCAACACATTTTTTGAAGTCAAATTGATATCAAACCAAGTTTGGAAGTTTCAGAGGTACCAAGTGATCATGGCTTTCCATGAGAGGCCCGTCTTGCCTCCACCGCTGATCACCCTCAGTCACATGACCATGGTCTGCCAACACATTTGCTGTCGTTGGCGCAAGCAAGAGCGCGAGCAGGAGGACAAAGATTATGGACTCAGTAAGTCGCTTGCATGGAGGGAGCAGCTTTCTTAAGAACAGAAGAGGAAAAAAAACAAACTATTCCTATCTTAAATTTAAATTAAATTGTTATTTTTAAACCAGCAATTCCTAGTTCTGGATTCTACTGTAAGAGGAAACATCTTCCACAAATCTACTCCATCCGCATCATTCATGATCTTGTACATTTCAATCAAGCATCTTTTCATTCTTCTACATTCTTGCTGATATCAGTTCAGCTTGATGCATACCAACTCACATTCATTGAGTGATGGTATTTTCAATTAAGAACAGTACAAGCATTGTTAGCAAAGGATAGCATGGTGGCACAGCGGTAGATTTGTTGCCTTACAGGGCCAGAGACCGGGATTCAATCCTGACCGCAGGTGCTGTCTGTACAGAGCTTGTACATTCTCCCTGTACTGCGTGGGTTTTCCCTGGGTGCTCCAGTTTCCTTCCACATTCCAAAGAAGTAGTTAATTCTAGGTTAATTGGCTTCAGTAAAAATTGTAAATTGTTCCTCTTGTGTAGAATAGGGCTGGTGTACGGGGATCACTGGTTGGAGTGGACTCAGTGGGCCAAACGGCCTGTTTCCATGCTGTTTCTCTAAACTCAACTGCAGTTACAATAAAATCCATTATCTTTTATCTCCAATTAGAACTCTGCGTAACTGAAGATGAACTAAAGAAACTGCACGACTTTGAGGAACAGTGCATAGAAGAGTATTTTCGAGAAAAGGACGATATGTTCAACTCTTCAAATGATGAAAGAATAAGAGTTACTGCTGAGCGGTAGGTTGTCCTCAGTTTTAAGGAGTATCTTTTCCATTTATAATGGATGCAGTCTCAGAGTTGAGAGTAGAGTTGATCCACTTAACAGCTGAACTCAGGTTTAAGTTGCTCTTGCGGATGTGAAAAGCTTTGCTTATATGCTAATTATGCTTCTCTCGCCATTTTACCATTTACAAAAAAAACGTTCTAAAGTTACTTTTGAATCTGCTTCCATAACCCTTTGCGACAGCATATTGCTGCTAACGACAACTTGCTGCACAAAAAATATTTTCTTCCAATGGAGATCCAGACGGATTTTGGTAGATATGGGGAGAAACTATAAAGTTGGGCTTGTTTTCTTTGCTATAAAGACAGATTTGATTGAGGTGTATACATTTTTAAAAGAGTTTAACACGGTAAACAGAAAATACCTGTTTCTCTCAGTGATGGAATTGATAATTAGGGGATACAGAACAAGTTCATGGACATGAGGATTAAAGAGAAAGCGAACAAGACCACATTTCACTCAAAGAACATTGTGAGGTCTAGAATGTATTAAATGATGCTAAATAAAACACTCATCGATTGAATGCGTGAACAGCCTAAAACTGTAACGCTATGAAGTGGGAGCTGGGAAGTGGGACCAAACTAATTAGCTCTCCGTTTAGCCAGGATGGACACCATGAGCCAGATCAACTGTAAACTCTGCAATTTCCCACCTGGTTCCTTACCGATCATCATAACTATGCCAATGAAACTATATTTATTCTTCTCAATCCTTGCCTAACTATAGGGTGATTTCACGAAAGGTCACTGGGTCATAGATCCTCACCCACGTGGACGCAAAATTGTCAGCTGTTAATTGGATAATAATAAAATGTCCTGATTTTGTCCAATTAACAGCTGACAATCATCCCATTCCTTAGCTTGCATCTGAGTAAAATTCATTTCAAAACGCATTTATGGTTTCCGATTATTTAAATGGTAAATGTAGCTTCAGAAGCATTTTCTTTTTGCATGTTAAAACCCACCTGAGAACCATGGAAGATTTTGCAATTTTAATGATGGATTTTTCACTTTTAAAACTTTTATATAACAAATTAATAAAGATAAAACATAATGCCTTACTTTTGATGAAATGCAGTGAGCAAACGCGATAATTCCCGATATTTTCTATCTTTATATCTCCACGGCCAATGTTTGCTAACCACTTCCGCTGTAGTTGCCCCTTCAGCTCCCTCTTGTCTTTACCTTCGTTTTTCTTTATCTTCTGGACTGTAAAGTAAGATAACTGTGCCTCGCGGTCACCCCGACTGGCACAGTTATTTACAGCTCAAAAACGGACCGTTTTCGCGGTTTTTAACGGGTGTGAAAGTGCGCGTTTCCAGCATCAATAACATGTACCGGAAGTGACGTTTGTACCCCAGTTAAATTTTGCGTCCACGTGGGTGAGGATCTATGACCCAGTGACCTTTCGTGAAATCACCCTATAGGGTGATTTCACTAAAGGTCACTGGAGCGTAGAACCGCACCCACGTGACCGCAAAATTTAACTGGGGTACAAGCGTCACTTCCGGTACATGTTAGTGAATGGGAAAACACGCACTTTCACACCCGTTAAAAACATCGAAAACGGCCCGTTTTTGAGCTGCAATTAACTGTGCCAGTCGGGGTGACCGTGAGGCACAGTTACCTAAATTTACAGTCCAAAAAAAGATAGAAACTAAGGTAAATTCAAGAGGGAGCTGAAGGGGCAAAAACAGCGGAAGTGCTTTGCAGACATTTGCCGTGGAGATTTAAAGATCGAAAATATCGGGAATTATCGCGTTTGCTCGCTGCATTTCATCAAAAGTGGCATTATTGACTTTTTATCTTTATTCATTTGTTATATGAAAAGTTTTAAAAGTGAAAAATCCGTCAGTAAAATTGCAAAATCACCCATGGTTCTCAGGTGGGTTTTAACATGCAAAATGAAAACGCTTCTGAAGCTCCATTTACCATTTAAATAATCGTAAACTATCAATGCGTTTTGAAATAAATTTTACTCAGATGCAAGCTAAGGAATGGGATAATTGTCAGCTGTTAATTGGACAAGATTAGGACATTTTATTATTTGCCAAAATATATTTCTCAATGTTTCTTGTTTAAAGCCTGCACAATCAGTAAAATTTATTTCAAAACGCATTGATAGTTTACGATTATTTAAATGGTAAATGGCGCTTCAGAAGCGTTTTCATTTTGCATGTTAAAACCCACCTGAGAACCATGGGCGAATTTGCAATTTTACTGACGGATTTTTAACTTTTAAAACTTTTCATATAACAAATGAATAAAGATAAAAAGTCAATAATGCCTTACTTTTGATGAAATGCAGCGAGCAAACACGATAATTCCCGATATTTTCGATCTTTAAATCTCCACGGCAAATGTCCGCTAAGCACTTCCGCTGTTTTTGCACCTTCAGCTCCCTCTTGAATTTACCTTAGTTTCTATCTTTCTTTTTACTGTAAATTTAGGTAGCTGTTCCTCACGGTCACCCCGACTGGCACAGTAAATTGCAGCTCAAAAACTGGCCGTTTTCGATGTTTTTAACGGGTGTGAAAGTGCGCGTTTTCAGCATCAATAACATGTACCCCAGTTAAATTTTGCGTCCACGTGGGTGAGGATCTATGACCCAGTGACCTTTCGTGAAATCACCCTATAACGACCACTGCCATGTTACATCTCTCATTCTTTGCCAAATTTCCTTCAGTCACTTCAGGCTAGGACTTTATTCCCTGGAATAGGGGAGGCGGAGGGATGATCTAACAGAGATGTACGATTCTATGGTGGCCAGTTTTCTTACGACTATTTGGGCAATTTTGCTGTGGTTCACTTTGCCAAATTACCGTCATGGCCTCTGGTCCCCGATTCTTAAGGTTGATACGCATTTTGTCGTGAGGAAAAGGTGGTTGATCTGACATAGTCTTTGTTGGGTCTGGGGATACAAGGCTGGCTTTTAATGAGCGTTCATGGTCCCATCTCTTACACAGGGTGGACAACATGTCGATGCGGCTGGAGGAGGTGAACGAGCGGGAACACTTCATGAAGGCTTCCCTGCAGACCATGGACATAAGGTTGGGGCAGCTGGAGGAGCTGGCGGCGCGGATGGCCTCGGCCCTGGAGCGGATCGCCGGCCTGGAGAAGGTCGAGGGCCACAAGATGCCGTCCAGGGCTTCCTCGGACTGCACCGAGGCCGCCTGCATGCTGCGCCAGAGCAGCTTCAACAGCCAGGAGGGCAGCGGCGGCGGCGGCGGCTACCTGCTGCCCGAGTGCGGCGAGCAGGCGGCAGAGGAGCCGGTGTCTCCCAACTCGCCCACCCTGACGCCCAGGATGAGGAGCCACTCCTTCTACCTGGTCAGCCCGAAGCAGCGGGCGTGTGGCGGCGAGCGGACCGACTTCTCCTTCAAGGAGCGGTCGCTGAGCCTGCAGCGGGCCACCAGCTCGCAGTCGGTGGCGGCGATAGCGGGCCACAAGGAGCCGCGGCCTTGCCCGCCGCCCGAGCCCTGCGTCGAGATCTACGGGCCGACTGTGGGCGGCGGCGCCGAGGCCGACTCGTCCCTCAGGGTCCCGGCCGCCCTCCACCCACCCGACGTGGTGGCCGCGCTGCTGATGAGGAGCCAGGCGGCGGCGGCGGCGGCAACAGCGGCGGCGACCCCACCCTGGGCCGAGCCTCCAGACGAGTTGTTCGCGGGCGACGGGCCGGTCTGGCAGCCGGTGGAGTGGGGAGGCGAGGTGTGTGCGGCCCCGGTGCTGGAGCGCTCCAAGAGCAGCCGGTACCTGTGTAGCCCGGCGGCCTGCGCCGAGGCCTCCTGCCTGATGGTCAAGTCGCACAGCTTCGCCGTGCCCTCCCGGGGCCATTACGGCTGCATGGGCGTCCCGGTGAAGACGGCCGAGTACACCAGCATCACCGACTCCATCGACACCCGCTGCATCTCCGCCGCCCCCCTCCACGCCGAGCACTCGCCCCAGTCCAGCGGTTCCCACGGCGACCACTCCAGCGGCCTGGACGACGGCGCCGCCTGCCACCCGGAGCGGGAGGCCGAGCTCAGCCACCCCAGCTCGGACAACGACGAGGAGGAACAGGTGGTGGTGGAGCGCGGGGGTCCGGCCCGCACCGGCCCCGGGGCCCCGTCCTCTCTCTGCAGACTGGAGAGGGCTCACAGCTGCACGGCCGCCGAGCCCAGCACCCCCGGGCCATACGCCAGGAAGAGCTGCTCCATCAGCGACAGGCTGGACGGCCAGCGCAACGCCGCCGGCCCCTTCCAGCGCAGCCGCTCGTCCCGGCCCGACGCCAGGTCCGAGGGGTTCTCGCTGAAAGCGCTGAGCAGAACCACCGCCTTCCGGAGCTTCGACAGCAGCAAGCAGAGCCTCACATAATGTGCACTGTCCTCCTCCCCACTTGTCGCTGCTTGTTTTCTAATGTATGGTTTATTGCTGCTCCAGTGCTTCCCACCCTCATGTTTTCAGCAGCTCCATCTGACCACCGCCTGCACAAGTGTCTCCCTGCCCTTCAGCACACTATTGTTGCCCTGATGGGGAAAGGGCTGGGTCATGTCATTAGCATGAGTACAATAACTGCCATGGTAACACTTGGACTGAATTGCTGGTGAAGGTTGCTTTAAATCCCATAAACAATAAGGAGAACCAACCAATAAAGGGGAGCCTGAACGAAAAGCACTAAATGTCTTTAGGTAAGATAGTGTAGTGGGGAGAAAAGCGGTGACGATGTTTCAAAGCTATGACTTTTCTAAATTCTGATGAAGGTTCGTCCATTTGAAACATTATCTCAATTTCCCTCTGTTCACACTGCCATATTTCCTGTTTTTCCAGCATTTTTGGTTTTTATTTAAAGAGAAACAATCATTTATTCTTCAGCCCAATTATGTAGGCTTGTTCCCTCAGTCATGATGTTGGAATTGCATCCTCTCGATGTGCATTGCAGGGAATGTAGAGAGGCCAATCATTCTTGGCAGTGTCCACAGTAACAGTTTCTCCCTAACTACCCACTCACAATTTTGAACACCTTAGTTAAATCTTCCCTCGATCTTCCATTTGCTGACAAAGCACGTACAATTCTTCATCCTGTTGAAATAAAATGGCATTTGAAGACTCTATGTCCTACTGAAAATGTCAAAATTGCATTTAGTAAATTGTTTAGTTATTAAGGGATAAGGAATCAAGTCGTGTAGATAGAGTTCAATTATAGATCCGGTAAACACAAAATGCTGGAGTGACTCAGCGGGACAGGCAGTATCTCTGGAGAGAATGAATGGGTGACGTTTCGGGTCGAGACTCTTCTAATTTAACAGCACAACAGATTGCAGGGTCTGGACTTGTCCTTTTCCAATGTTCCATTTCTCAAACTCATTTAACAAAAACAACATAAACATCTTGGTGAACCTTCTCACCCATCTTTGACTGTTTAATTGGTTCATACCCAACATATGGTGTATTGATAGTATGGGCATTTGGGGTATCAACACAAGTAGCCACTTGTAAAGGAGACATCTGTGCTTCAAACCCAGATTTCAGATGGTATAGCTCCTTTAACTTATTTTCTAAAGGGAATATTGAAAGTACATGATCATCATGCAGCGAGACAAATAGCGTAAAGGGAGAAATAATTTTGATACCAAACACTGGTGAATTTTGTCAACTGCTGTTTGTTAATATTTGATAGCCTTTCCAGGAAGGATTGTACAGTATTTTTCAAAATAATTTGCTAGTATCCGTGATTTTGTGGTTCCAAGTTCTATTCTTAATGAAGTGATAATGTAATTGTTGCTATAAGTACATTTGCTGGCTCTTATTCAGAAGCATGTATGCTATTGTAATAAGGATGTAAATAATACCGTCCATCCGTTGGTTCAAAGATGACATTTAAAACTCTAGCAGTGCATGCATTTAAAAAGCAAATGGATTTCACCAAAGGATGGCAAGTGTGATAGACATATGTTAATAGCCAAGGGCCACCTTGCACAAGTGCTAAATGTATCAGATGCAAATGGCTGGTAGCCATAGCAACTAGTTTTGGTCCTTTTGGACTTTTAAGTTTAAGTTAGATTTTAAAATTTAAGTCCCAAAGTCCCGTGAAACACGATAACAAGCACATTGGTTTTCAAAGCACTGAATAATCATGAAACCCTCCAGTATATAGAGAGTCTCTCCATCGTGCCACTGCTGCTTGTTTGAAAGCGTTCCGTCACCACCACTCCTCTGTTCTTTCCCCAAAGCACTGTAGATTGCTCCCTTCCAGTTATTCATCCCGTGCACCTTTGAAGGTTGCCATTACATCTGCTTCAACTATCCTTTCATTACATTCCAAATCACACCAACTTGCTACATTGCCAAAAGATGCAAAATCACACAATTATTGGAAATCCATGTCTCCTGATTACTCACAATTCTGCCACTGTATTGACTACCTGACTATAAAATAAGTATTATATCTGCTGTAAGTATGAGGAAATCAATTTGTGCTCAATCACTTCCATGATGCTGTTGTGGAGGCAACTTCTGAAATGTGGCTCTTTGAAAGCAGTGTATAATGCTCAGTCCTACTATAGTCTACATTTAATGCAAGGGATTGAGGGATGATACCCCAGTAAAAGTGATTTCATTATCTCTAGTTATCACACATTGATAACCTTGAGTGAACAGCAAATCAAGTAATTGGCAGGCTATATGGGATGGATGGAAACTAAGCTCCTATCCACTTAAAAAATGTAGGGATTCACCCTCCTTTCACCCCAAGAACATTTACAAACAGAATTGTGTGCTGAGCTCAAACATGGCAAATCTTGCATGAATACACTACTATCTACAGCAGCACCACGAGTGACCAAGTGAACGCATAGCCGCGCCTTCTAAAGATCATCCATAATCAGTGTATGGGTAGAATAAGTGCAGCTGGTTTTGCCAGTTTCTCTTTGGAGTCTCCTTCCAGGTTCACCATCTGGTGCCACATCTTTTCTACACAAACACACACACACACACAACAGGTCCACACGATCACACACTTTGTGGTTTGAGTTTGCCACATCTATCGCTGTAAAAACAACTTTCAATCTGAGCCTATAAATGAGCATTGAAGCCCCAATGTTTCATTGACATCTTCACACTTTCTCTTAGGCTTGTGTTTAATTTCTTTAAGGGTAGAGATCATGCATTCTGCAAGATGAAGTAATTGAAGAAAGTTGGGAATTGGGGCATTTCAGCAGGAGAGCAAGCGTTAAACTAATCAACAAGCAAATAAAAAATATCCTGTTGCATTCCTATAGCACCTCTGCGATCCTTTTCAGAACATCCCCAAACTCTGCAACCAAAAAGTGCAGTCGTCATTGTATGGGAGTGAATTTGTCTGCAAATTGCCCTTGCCGTAATATCCCAAAAATGACCTTAATTTAGCAATAAAATGTCGAAGAGTTAATATTGTCACCAAGATTGCACACCTACTCTTTGAACTAAAGCTGTGGTTGATTTAACTACCATCCAAGGGTGCATCTGAACATTTCACCTCAAATATATCACCTGACTTAGAGTCATTGAGTCGTACAGCGTGGAAACAGACCCTTTGGCCCAACTTGTCCACACCAACCAACATGTCCCATCTACACTAATTTGCCTGCGTTTGGCCCATATCCCTCTAAACCTGTTCTATCCATGTACCTGTCTAATTACTTTTTTAATTACCTGAAATATCATCTCCTGGTAATATATTCACCTGATAAATTCACAAAAATGTTTCATAAATATATCACCTCCTGACTTAGGGATGCAGTTTTTTGTACTCAATTCTTTGAGTGATAACCTAACCTTTTAACCCAGCGAGTGCCATGTAAAAGATGAGAATATATTACTGGGGGTGAGGAAACGATGACTAGTGTTCCTGCTAGCCACAGCTTGGATTAGAGATCCAGGAATCTTGAGTTTGTATCTCAGTACCACAGTAACTGAGCAAATTAAATGCAATTAATTTTACATAAAGTAAAAGTAATCATGATATTATTATATTATTACAAAAGGAAAACAATCACTAATGTCCTTAAGGGAAAGAAATGTGTTGGCTTTCCCTAGCCTGCTTTGACTCCAGGCCTGCAGCAATTTTCTTGCTTTTAACTGGCGTGAACCAGGCAAACAAGCCACTCAGTTCAAGGGCAATTTGTATGGACAGTGAATACTGGCTTTGCCAATGACACCCAGATCTTATCAACACAATTTCTAAAAAAGTTATCACATAAAGCTAAGGATTATTCAACACATTATTCATGGTAGGCTACTTGTTTTGGATGATAAAATCTAAAGGATGAATCTGAGATTCAAATTTGTCTCCTCAACCTTGAAGTGATCCATACAAGTCTTCAAATTCATCATTCCTTCCACTTTGAAATATAAACATATTGAAGACTATTCACTGGGTCCAGTAATATTCTCTTGATTTAAAAATGAGCGTATCAGCAGATATAGTTGTCATCTGCCCAGTTTCAAGGTTTGTTTATTCGGAATATGATTGACACACATGCTGTCCCACAATTGAAATTTAAAAACAAAATCTACACTATTTGTTCTTACTGTGAACAATAACTGCTAATCAAAGGTTAATGACTCTCTACCGTAAAGTGCAATATTTATCTAGAAATGGAAAACTAATGCAGTAATGCAAAAATTCACAGCTCAAATTTATGACTCTCAGCAGAGCAAAAAAGGGGTAATTTTGACTTCAATAAAGGCTCAAAATGAGTTTTTGCAGCAAAGTTTGCAGTTTCCCTTCAACCTACTTCTACCAACCTCTGCCACTTGTACAAGAATGTTCTTATGCCATTGTGCAAAGAGGAAAGGGATGTCCCGTTCAAAGATAGTGGATTCTCAAGGACTGATTGAGCTTTACATTAACCACAAGGTTAATGCAAAGTTTGGAGCTGGCTTCAAACATTGAACTCCTGTTATCGGCAGGGGTGTAGAATTATAAGCATGCGTCCTTGATGTTTGATACAATTTAAACACCTATGGGTGAGATATAGGTGTGAATTTTATACAAAAACTCCTCTGTCCAATAATATAATTGTCACATTGCCAGGAAAGTCTCTCCACCTATGCATCGATTGACTAAATGGTGTGAGTGCAAATCCAATTTATTTCCTCCACAATATATATTTTAAAGAACAATATCTCACGTTATCACTGAACATGGCATTATTGCCAATAAAAGAGAAAGATTTTACATCCAATCTGGTTTCTGTCTCATCTTTTTTCTGAAGTAGACAAACTGCTGGTGTAACTGAGTGGTCAGGCAACATCTCAGGAGAACATGGATATGTGATGTTTCGGGTCGAGACCTTTCTTCAGACTTCAGGCATTTGTGCCCTTTTGTGCATTAACCAGCATCTGCAAGTTCTTTGTTTCTACATTTTTTCTGAAATCTTCATTTTCTTCATCTGATTTATATTTTCCATTCATGCCAGGATAACTAATATAGAAGGTAGACACAAAATGCTGGAGTAACTCAGCAAGACAGGTAGCATCTCTGGAGAGAAGGAATGGGTGACATTTCGGATTGAGACCCTTCCTCAGACTGATGTCAGGGGAGTGGGCGGGACAGAGATAGAATGTAGTCGGAGACAGTAAGACTGGTGGGAGAACTGTGAAGGGGGAGGGAATGGAGAGAGAAGGAAAGCAAGGGCTATTTGAAGTTAGAGGAGTCAATGTTCATAATGCTGGGGTGTAAGCTACCCAAGCGAAATATGAGGTGCTGTTCCTCCAATTTGCACTGGGCCTCACTCTTGACAATGGAGAAGGCCCAAGACAGAAAGGTCAGATTGGGAATGGGAGGGGGAGTTAAAGTGCTGAACAACCGGGAGATCAATTAGATTAAGGCGAACTGAGCGGAGGTGTTCAGCAAAACGATCAGCGAGCCTGCTGTCACTCTACACCTCCTTAATCCCCCACCAGGAAGGTTTTAAAGCCCCCCGTTTCTTCCTCAACTGTAGAACCACCAATTTCCGTCTACTAATACTTTCCTCCGCCTAGCAGAGCTGGTCCTTACTCTCAACAACTTCTCCTTCGGCTCCTGCCGCTTCCTTCAAATCCAAGGCGTAGGTATGGGCACTCACATGGGCCCCACCTATGCCTGCCTCTTTGTTGGGTACGTCGAACAATCACTGTTCCAGGCCTGCACTGGCCCTATCACCGAACTCTACCTCCGCTACATTGACGACTGCATCGGTGATGCATCCTGCACCCATGCAGAACTCACTGACTTCATCAACTTCACAACTAATTTCCATCCTGCACTCAAATTCATTGGACCATCTCCGACATCTCCCTACTGTTTCTGGATTTCACCGTCTCAATCACAGGAAACAGACTATTGACCGACATCTACGAATCTACTGACTCGCATAGCTATCTAGACTACACTTCTTCCCACCCTGCTTCCTGTAAAGACTATCCTCTACTCCCAATTCTTGTGTCCACACCGCATCTGCGCCCAGGATGAGGTTTTGCATACTAGATCATCGGAGATGTCCTCATTCTTTAGGAAACTGGTTCCCCTCTTCCATTATAGATGAGTCTCTCACTACGGTCTCCTCGAAGTACCGCAGCTCCGCCCTTGCTACCCCTCCCCCCATTCGCAACAAGGACAGAGTTCCCCTTGTCCTCACTTTGCACTCCATCAGCTGTTGCATACAGCATGTAATCCTCCAACACTTCCGCCACCTCCAATGGGATCCCACTACTGGCCACATCTTCCCATCTCCACCCCTTTCTGCTCTCCGCCGAGACCATTCCCTCCGTAACTCCCTGGCCGTCCCATCCCACCCAAACCACCAAGGTACTTTGCCCTGCAACCGCAGGAGTTGCAACACCTGTCCCTTTACCCCCCCCCCCCCCATCCCATCGACTCCATCCAAGGACCCGACAGTATTTTCAGGTGAGGCAGAGATTCACTTGCACCTCCTCCAACCTCAACTTCTGTACATCGGCGAGACCAAGCGCAGGCTCGGCGATCGTTTCGCTGAACACCTCCGCTCAATCGGCCTTAACCTACTGATCTTCCGGTTGCTCAGCACTTTAACTCCCCCTCCCATTCCCATTCTAACCTTTCTGTCCTGGGCCTCCTCCATTGTCAGAGTGAGGCCCAGCACAAATTGGATGAACAGCGCCTCTCCATCCCCTCCCTCTTCAGATCACCCACCAGTCTTACTGTCTCTGACTACATTCTATCTCTGTCCCGCACACTCATCTGACATCAGTCTGAAGAAGGGTCTCGACCTGAAATGTCTCCCATTCTTTCTCTCCAGAGATGCTGCCTGTCCTGCTGAGTTACTCCAGCATTTTGATTTAAACCAGCATCTGCAGTTGTTTCCTTTAACTAATATAGAAATGGCTTTTAACCACTTGATGCTTTGGAATTTCCCAATAGGAGAGGAATTGTTGGTTAAGCATTTTCACTTTGGTTGCCATCAGCAAATTGAAGCAAAAATACCTTAAAACGTATCTGTGCTGGTCCTTTTAGAATTTATTTGCAAACTAAATTCATCTATGTATTGGTTAATGTCGCAGAACATAATTATTGCCTTTCCATTAAGAAATAATGCCTGTTTTTTTTTTCCTCATGTCATAAGGTGAGGCAGTTTCACTAACACATTTGAATATGGAGCTAAGATGTGGAGCTCAATCAGGATGTCCAGTGCATTAGCTCCAATTAACACCACGTTTATCACAGGAAAAGACTAAGAAAGCCACACCTAATAATTCAATTGCTGCACACTTAAAAACTTCCTGTCAATCCCTGTATGAGAGTTTGGATGACTGAGTGAGTTAAGTTACTGAAAATAATTACAATTTCAGGATGTCCAAACGGTCTTACAGCCAATAAAATAATTCTGAAATCATATCACTGTTGTAATACAGAAAACTGGACTTGAAATAAGGGCTGAATGATTTAGAGATGTGAACAAACCTCATCTCGGCACCTGGAAATGTTAAATGAGTTTAAAGACCAAGCATCAATAATAGTGACCAGGAAACTGTGAGACTATCAGAAAAGATGACCCGGTTCATGATTGGAGTGACTGTTTCCAAGCTGTATGACTCCGACACAGTGGCGGCAGCGGTAGATTTGCTGCCTTACAGCGCCAGAGACCCGTGTTCGATCCTGACTACGGGTGGTGTCTGCATAGAGTTTGCATGTTCACCCTGTGACAGCTCGGGGTTTCCTCCCACAAGCCTAAGACATGCAGGTTTGGCTTCTGCAAAATCGCCCTTAGTGTGTAGGAAGGGATAGCATAGAACCAGTGTACGGGTCATCGATGGTTGGCGTGGACCAAAGGGCCTGTTTCCACGCTGTATCTCTAATTCTAAAATAAAAGCAATTCTATAAGCTATTGACAGCACCTCAGTCTGGTATACACGTTACTCCAGACCCATGTGAACATAACGGCTCTTAACTACTCCCTGATATGGCCTCAGATTTTACTGAGGGGCAACATCTCATTACCTTCCCAAGGTAGACGTTGACAGCAATTGCCAGTAATTCCCACACCTCATGAACGGACAAGAAAAATAAGAAGGGATTCGAGAGTCTTTCTGAACCAGTTCCACTGGAGAATCCTGAATGTTGATCTGGGTGTATGGAGCAAGGCACATCATATCCTGAACTGGTGGAATAAATAAAAGAGTGTTTGGGATTGGCTATAACCCATGTTTAAAATTATCTGAATCGTTTGTATCTGTTTGGCTGCATTGCAGTCGAGCCTGGGGGGAAACAACTTATGAAAATCTAAATTAATATTGTCATAATATGGTTATTCTCTGTTGTAATTATAATAAATTATAATAAATCTTTATTTTAGAATGTTATTAATGAGACTCTTTTGAGAGTGACCTCAGCCAGAAAATATTAGGCACCCTGGCTTTCAAGAGAAAATATTGACCATATATGGTAAGTCAACAAAACCTTACGAACAGCAACATGTATGTACACTTTCTTTGAAATATCTTGGGCTGGAATTTGCAGATAAAGGCAAACTCTTTGCAGTGACGTTTGAAAAAAATCCCCTGTATTTATGTGCATCAATTTAGACGACCACAAGTTGCTGGGGTCGGCCAGTTGGGTTGCTCACGGTGTGACCGTGTGCATCAAGGTGGCTTCCCAACTTGCCCTGCCATGCTGCTACTGTGGCCGGTGCAGGGCCATTGATCCCAGTCTCATGCTGAGGACCCATGATTGAGGAAGTGAGATACACACCGCAAGACACACACAGAAACACATAGTATTGAGTATTGAAGTCGGGAGGACATGCAGCAGTTATATAAGACGTCGGTGAGACATCCTTTAGAGTGTTGTGTTCAATTTTGATAGGAAAGATGTTGTCAAACTTGAAAGGGTTCAGAGAAGATTTACCAGGATGTTGTCAGGACTTGTGGGACTGAGATATAGGGAGAGGTTGAGCTGGCTACCTCTTTATTCCTTGGAGTGCAGGAGGATGAGGGGTGATCTCACAGAGGTGCACAAAAGAGAGGAATAGATTGGGTAAACGCACAGTCTTTTGCCCAGAGTTGGGGAATTGAGAACCAGAGGACATAGGTTTAAGGTGAGGGGGAAACATTTAATAGGAACCTGAGGAGTATCCTTTTTATACAAAGGGTGGTGGGTGTATGTAACGAGCTACCGGAGGAGGCAGTTGAGGCAGGTACTATCGCAATGTTTAGATAGGCACATCGATAGGATAGGTTTAGATGGATATGGTCCAAATGCAGGCAGGTAGGACCGGTATAGATGGGGCATATTGGTCAACATGGACAAGTTGGGTTGAAGGGCCTGTATTCACGCTGACTCTATGACACAACTCCCTCCCACCCCACACACAAATAAACATATATGCAACACCCCAAGCTCCTCGCACACGCAAAAACACAGATAATGCACACAAACATATATATACACATGCACTCACTAAGGACACAGAAACACATACACTTACAAGAGACACAGGTACATACTAAAACATACATACACAAATGCAACCCCTACCACACACACACACACAAATATACACACACAAACATACACACGCATACAAAAGTCACAAAAATACACATACATGTGACCTGCACAGGCACACACAGAAACACACATGTACCTATGTATATGTACAGTCCCTATACACGTGTGTGTTGTTCTATACTCGCGACTGTGTGGCCAAATTCGGCTCTAGCTCCATCTACAAGTTTACAGATGACACTACTCTGGTGGGCCAGGATCACTAATAAAGATGAGACGCCGTACAGGAAGGAGATAGAGAACTTAGTAACATGGTGTGAGGATTATAACCTCTTAATGTCAACAAGACAAAGGAGCTAGTTATTCAACTTCAGGAAGCACATGCCTGAATCAGCATCAATGGTGCTGACGTGGAAATGGTTGAGAGCTTCAAGTTCCTTGATGTTAATAGTACCAAAAATCTGTCATGGACCAACCACATTGATGAGGCAACCTAGAAGGCACACCAACGCCTCTAATTCCTGAGAAAAATGAAGAAATTCAACAGGTTACCAATTACTCTTACAAACGTTTACAGATGCACCACAGAAAGCATACTGTCAGGCTGCATCACAGCTTGTTTTGGGAGCAGTTCTACTCAAAACCACAAGAAATTGCAGAGTTGTAGATGTAGCCCAGTCCATTATACAGACCAGACCTCCCACTATTGAGTCCACCTACACTTCATGCTACCTTGGAAAAACAGCCAATATAATCCAAGACTTGTCCCACCCTGGCCATTCATTCTTCTCCCTGTTCTCATCCTGCAGAAGGTGCAGAAGCCTGATACGCACCACCAGATTCAAGAACACCCTCTTTCCTTCTGTTATCAGGCTTCTAAACTGTCCTTCCATAATCTAGGGTACTGCCTGATTCACCTCTACCCCATTGTGGACATTGGACTTTGTCAATGGAACGGATGCACAACAATGCTGAGAACTATATTCTGCACTCTGCTTCATCCCCTTTGTTCTATCTATTGTACTTTTGCTTTTGACATACCCGATCTGTTTGAATAGCATGCAAAATAAAGCTTTTCACGTTTCCTCTGAACTTGTGCCAATAATAAACCTAAACCTAAACTAACACATAGACCCACACTGACACACAAACACCCTCATACAGGTCAGAAAAAACAAGTCCTCACTCCAAGGAGAGCCAAGAACTGAGGTAAACGGGTGAAGGACAGAGAGCTAGTCAGTGCCTTCTTGGGGGGCCCTTTGGTGTCATCGTAAATTGTAACTCTGTTCTAACAGAGTGTCCTTGACTCCTTCCTACCACAACCATCATAAAGCAAACATAGTATTTGCAGACAGCTACATTTAACAACACTGTTCCACAGCCATTGCTGAATAATGGAGTTCAGCTTTACCACCACTTCTGACCTATAAGAGATGGAAAAGGCCAGATACCAACTAAAGGACAAGGCCCCTGACATGACAGCAGCCGTATTGAGCTTCTAAATCTGTCTGGGATGTTATGAATCCACAACCTCGCTATTCTGGGAAGAGGATGAAACACCAGAAGATCTCAGAGATGCTGCAATCATTACCATCTGTGCTAACTTCAGATGTACGTCCCTACTATGCACCACAGGAAAAGCAAGCACCAAGGTCTTCCTCAATCACCTCCTTCCACTGGCTAAAGAGCTGCTCCCCAAATCATAGTGTGGATATAGAGACACAATAGACATGATTTTCATCGCATGACGAATCCAAGATAAACCGTGGACACCTTTGCATGGAGCCATAAGAACATGGGCTTTTTGAACCTCAGTACAGCCGTTGACTCCATTACCCAGGAAAAACTGCATAGCAGTCTGTGTCCGCAAAGACCGCTCCCTCCACAACTCTCTTGTCAATTCTTCCCTTCCCTCCCGTACCACCCGCTCCCAGGGCACTTTCTGTTGCAACCGCAAGAAATGCAACAGCTGTCACTTCACCTCCCCCCTCGACTCCATTCAAGGACCCAAGCAGTCGTTCCAGGTGTGACAAAGGTTCACCTGTATCTCCTCCAACCTCATCTACTGCATCCGCTGCTCTAGATGTCAGCTGATTTACATCGGGGAGACTAAGCGGAGGTTGGGCGATTGTTTCGCCGAACACCTCCACTCAGTCCGCAATAACCTACCTGAACTCCCGGTGGCTCAGCACTTCAACTCCCCCTCCCATTCCCAATCCGACCTCTCTGTCCTGGGTCTCCTCCATTGCCAGAGTGAGCAACACCGGAAATTGGAGGAACAGCGCCTCATATTCCGCCTGGGTTGCTTGCGTCCGATGCCATGAATATTGAATTCTCCCAATTTTACTAGCCCTTGCTGTCTCCTCCCCTTCCTTAACCCTCGAGCTGTCTCCTCCCATCCCCCCGCCCTCGGGCTCCTCCTCCTCCCCCTCCCTTTTTCCTTCCTTCTCCCCCCCCACCCCCCATCAGTCTGAAGAAGGGTTTCGGCCCGAAACGTCGCCTATTTCCTTCGTTCCATAGATGCTGCTGCACCCGCTGAGTTTCTCCAGCATTTTTGTGTACCTTCGATCTTCCAGCATCTGCAGTTCCTTCTTGAACACATAGCAGTCTGTGTGTGTGCTTATGCACATGTGTGTGCGGGTGCATGGACATATGTATGTGTTTGTGCATGTGCATACAAGTGTGTATTTTTGTGTGTGCCCGTGTACGTGCGTGTGTATTTGTGAAGGGCTCTATGTATATATTTGTGTGTGTGCTTCTCCTCCCAATCATTGGGCCAATGGATTTGGATAATTTTGCAAGGACAGCAAATACTGACACTGCCTTGCCTCTTCTACCAGTGGACTTGGTGGTATTTTCCAGTGCCTGAGATAAAATCTGTAGGTGCTTTGAGCATGCTCACACGTGTTTGTGTGTGTGCGTGTGTGGTGCATGAGCTTCTGTATGTGTGTGTGTATGTGTGTGTATACACGAACCTCTGAGTGTGTGCGTGTGTGTAGTACATGAGCCTGTGTGTGTGTCTACATGAGCCTGTGTGTGTGTGTGTGTGTAGACGCATGTACAAGCACTCAATCTGTATTATGTAAATGTGGAAAGGAAATGGTTAATCCTTCCCTGGCGTGCATTAGCCTGTGTCCAGTTGTTTACGAACTTGCAATTTCCCACTAACCCCTCAGCACAGGGATGCACACTATAAATACATTTCCTTTACCCCAATTCCAAAGAACCTTTCATTTTTATTTTTGTTTTTCTGTTACAAACTTGTTCACTGGCCCGAGAATGATTCCAGTGCTCTCGCTGTGCGGCTCTTAACTATGGCCCTGATTTAAACTGCGATATAACCAACTTGACCTGGCATCGTTTTAAATCTTCCACCCACTTATTTTTACATTGCACTAAACTAGAACACAGGGATCATATGATTGAAATAAAAGTGAGTTTGTTTGCGACAGATGTTGAAAACTTCATGCAAAGTTTAATCAGTGTTATTAAACACCTGGTTATTATTTTGTTCGTGCACTTTGTTGCCGTAATTAAGAAAGTAATGACTTGCCTTTTGAAAATTTGTTCCCTGAAGTCTTGAGCTTAAGGTTCAAATGCAGTTCATGGAAAAGGACATGTTGTACCCAGTGAATTTGAATCCTCCATAACAACACGTCCTCATTGAACTATTACACACTGACACATCCCACACAGCAGCTCAACTTTATACCCCACCCACTTAAAGGGTCACAACAGCAGGGATAAAGATTCTCAGTTTTTAACCCCTGTGGCCCACAATACAAAGTCGTAAGGCAACAAAGGGGTATCACAGACAATATTTGACAGCAAACCATCCAGCTCTGGCCAGCTGACCAAAAGCTTGTTCAACAAGGTTAAGTTAGGTGGTTGAAGCTCAGAAGAGGGATGCAAGAGGTTAAGCTTTACCAGATCAAAGGTCGAGCTAACATGCACTGAAAAATATGAAAAAGCTTGTAACAACCCTACAGCAATGATATACAGCAGAGTGTAATTTCAGTTTAGTGTCTGTATGTTCGAAGGCAATCAAAGGATCAGCATGGTGGCGCAGTTTACTGAGCCAGAGACCCGTGTTCGATCCTGACTACAGGTGCTGTCTGTACGGAGTTTGTACGTTCTTCCCTGTGACCGCATGGATGGGGGGTGGGGGAAAACGTTTTAAACTTTTTAATCTCTTCCTTGTACGGGGAGACGACCTTTTCCCTGTCGGGTCTCCGTTGTCGTTGTGCCTAACATCGTGGAGCCGGCGGCCTCCAACCAGAACCGACCTCAGGGCCACAGTCATGGAGCCTGCAGACTCACCATCTTCGGAGCGTGGAGAGCTGTGGTGGCGCGCGGCTGCGATCCGACTTCGGAGCTTCGGAGGCTCTGGCTGCAGTCCCGGTGGATGGTAACTCGCAGGTCCCTGGTGGGAGATCGCTTTTCGGATATCCGCAACGGCAACTTCTCCCGCCCGAATCGCGGGGTCAAAACAGGGCCTTACATCGCCCGGCGCGGCTTTAACGGCTGCGGGACCTACCATCGCCCGCCAGGGGTCCTAACATCAAGACCCGGAGCTGGGTCTTACATCGCCCGGCATGGCCTTAACGGCCGCTGGACTTACCATCGCTCGCCGGGGGCTTTAATATCAGGAGCCCCGGTCACCTCGAGAGAAGAATAAAGAACAGGGAAAAGACTAGAGAGACAAGACTTTTGCCTTCCATCACAGTGAGGAGGTGTTTGGAGACTCACTGCGATGGATGTTTATGTAAATTGTGTTAATTCTGTGTCTTGGTCCTTTTTATGATGTTATGACTGTAGGAACGAAGTTTTGTACGAACCATGTCTGTCTGTATGACAATAAATGGTATTCTATTCTATTCTACTCTGAAATTTAGAATGATGAGAGGGAATATTATTGAAACATATAAGATTATTAAGGGTTTGGACATGCTAGAGGTAGGAAACATGATCCCAATGTTGGGGGAGTCCAGAACCAGGGGCCATAGTTTAAGAATAAGTGGTAAGCCATTTAGAACAGAGATGAGGAAAATCCTTTTCACACAGAGAGTTGTGAGTGTGTGGAATTCTCTGCCTCAGTGGAGGCCGGTTCTGTGGATGCTTTCAAGAGAGAGTTAGATAGAGCTCTTAGGGATAACGGAGTTAAGGATGGAGAGAAGGCAGGAACAGGTTACTGATAGAGCTCTTAGGGATAACGGAGTTAAGGATGGAGAGAAGGCAGGAACGGGTTACTGATTGTAGATGATCAGCCATGATCACATTGAATGGCGGTGCTGGCTTAAAGGGCCGAATGGCCTACTCCTGCACCTATTCCTGCACCTATTGTCTATTGTCACTTGGATAGTTCTCTCTGTCCACTTGCCAATCTCTTGCTGTGACAGAGTTCAGAGCAGAGTATCCCTCTCGAGAGGCAGACAATGATCCTGATATTCAGCACTGCCTTCCCTTCGCAGGCCTTCGACTGTCTGACGACAAGAATGTTCTCCTGCATGTTTCTGAGGCCTGAGACCTCTTTTAAGATTATTGTTGCTTTGAAGCTCACAACACTGCAGAGGAACCATTAATGATATCCGCACAATCTCCTCCAAATCCACTGGGAGGATTAGCGGATTAATTAATTAAATAATAATAATTTGGCCCACCGAGTGCCCGCTGTTCATCGATCTCCCGGTCACAGCAGTTCCATGTCATCCCACGTTCTCATCCACTCCCTACACACTCGGGGCAATTTATAGAGGCCAATTAAACTACAAACCTGCACATCTTTGGGATAGGGGAGGAAACTGGAGAGCCCGGCGGGAATCCACAAGGTCACAGGGAGAACATGCAAACTCCACACAGACAGCGCCCTTGGTCAGTATTGAACCCTGGTCTCTTGCGCTGAGGCAGCAGCTCCACCAGCTACACCACTGTGAATGTCAATATTCATGCCCATGCCAAAATCTATAGTACTGAGGTGCTATATGTAATGTACGTCAGTAATGGACAGCCCGAGAGGGATACCTGAACTCTGTCGGCACAAGAGATGGAGAGAGGAAACCATCCAAGGATCTTCTCAAAGTCTCCTTGAAAAGACTTGGTGGCACAGTGGCGCAGCTAGTAGATATGCTGCCTCACAGCACCAGAGACTCACAGCACCAGAGACTCACAGCACCAGAGACACATTTTTGATCCTGACTCGTGTGCTATCTGTGTGCACTTTACACGTTCTTCCTGTGACCACGTGGATTTCTTCTGGGTGCTCCGGTTTCCTCCTGCATCTCAAAGACATGCGGGTGCATAGGTTAATTGGCTTTTGTGAATTGCAAAAGTGGGGTAACATAAAACAAGTCTGAAAGGGTGATCAATGGTCGGCGTGAACTTGCTGAGCTGAAGGGTCTCTTTCCAGGAAATCCCTCGGCGATGGAGCATTCAGGATGGACTTGGGATCTGTCAGCAGCATGCAGTCAGGCACACTTCCTCCCAAGTTGTCCGTCAGGCACTTGTAGCAGATCCCACAGTGGACTCATCGGAAGCCTCAAAGAGTCCACAGAACTGGAATGGCAACGTCATCCACGATCCCAAAGTAGAAATCAGTGAATCCCAGGAGAAACATTATACAAAGGTCACATCTCAGAATGGAAGGGGAGAGATTGCACGGGCCCCATAGAGTTGGGTCTCCAGCTTCTGGGAATCGTGTCACCAACAGCACACCAGGGAACGCTGGCGTTGATTCTCTGTGATCACCAGGTTTCCGGGAACTTCTCATCAAACTTGGGGCCTCCGCGTGTTGACCAATAGCTGCCCTATAAACATAGGCCGCAAGTTCCAACTGTTACGCCTCCCCTGATTGGCAGGGCCAGTGGCAAGTGGAACTGTGACCTGCGGTTTAAGGAGCAACTCACTGTAAGGATCGCTACTCTGACCCTCAGCGGCTGCGGTCTGATGCTTTCTGTTACTCAATCGCAGCCCAACTTTGATAAGATAATGGAACAAGTTGTGCCATGTTTCTGCTTCTATTATAGATATCGCTGCTGAGCTTGTTTTCAATGAAACACATCGAATTAGTTAAAGGCCAGATTACTGTTACTTGATTCTGTGGGCCTCTCATCAACAGGTTCAGTGCCATTTCTCATGTCAATGATAGCACATTACATAACACAAGTTATCTAAGTGTGGAACACTATGTCCTGAACAGTAAACAATGTTGTGCAAGAGTTGGAAGTATTCTGTTAAACTACCCTCGATGACCTTGAGTGAGCAGCTTCTTTTCCCTGATTATTTTTTAAAAACATACATATTGCATTAGAAATTGAAAGGACTGACTGCATCTTAAAAAGGTAATATTAAACAGTCCTCAGAAGGCTGCAGAAGATTTGATAGAATTCAATGTCATCAAGGGCTTTCAATAAGTAATAAAATGACTGGGAAGACGCATTTTAACGTAACAGGCAAAAGAGTCACAGGTAATGTTATTTTGTACATTTCTATATACCGGTACTCTTAGGACTTTTGGTGCTGCCAGTGTCTGATTTTCAGAACTATTGCATGTTTTTGGGATGTTATTCATACCGCTTCCCTTTTTCCTTCAGATGTTACACAGTACTATAATGAATCAGGTGAGATTAAATGGAGCATTGTGAGCAGTTTTGGGCCCCATGTATGAGGAAGGATTGGAGAGGGCATTGGAGAGGGTTCAGAGGAGGTGTACAAGAACGATCCCAAGAATGATTGGGTTTGAGCGTTTGACAACACTGGGCATGTACTCGCTGGAGTTTAGAAGGATGAGGGGGTACCTCATTGAAACTTACTGAATTGTGAAAGGGTTGGATAGAGTGGATATGGAGAGGATGTTTCCACGAGTGGGAGAGTCTAGGACCAGAGGTCATAGCCTCAGAATTAAAGGACGTTCCTTGAGGAAGGAGATGAGGAGGAATTTATTTAATCAGTGGGTGGTGAATCTGTGGAAAATTGCTTCTCTCTCTTTCCCTATCCATTCCTTTATCTCTTTTGAATACCTTAGAGCCTCCTAACCTTCTAGTCAGGAGAATATAACCCTCTCTCTCAGTACTGCCAAGATTCAAGTGAGAGTCCAGTATACAATCTTCTAACACAATAAGGATACGTACTATAATACTGACCCAGGCAACACTTCTGCCTTCTTTAACTTCAGATCTGGATCAGACCTTCACCTGATTTTCTGGACTGTGAAGAAATCAGTTTGAAAAAGAGTCTCGATCTGAAATGTCGTCTATCCATTTCCCTCAATGGATGCTGCCGACACATTGAGTTACTCCAGCACTTTGTTTACCTGCTCAAGATTCCAGCATCTGCAGTCTCTTGTGTCTCCAAGAATTTACAGTGATTGAGACACATATAAGTGATCATGTGTGCTCAGCACCTGCTTGCCTGCTTGCCTGCTTAACAGGTGAAGCAGACAAGCAATTTTTCCTACAAAAGGGTGTAGATATCAGGAACATATTCCCAAAGAGTGTATCATCATCTCTCGGTTCCAATCCAACACTCTAGTGTAAGAAATTGAAGCAGGCGAATGTCTTCCAGTACCCTTATGCCCCTGTCCCACTTAGGAAACCTGAACGGAAACCATGGAGACTTTGCGCCACACCCAAGGTTTCCGTGCAGTTCCCGGAGGTTTTTGTCAGTCTCCCTACCTGCAACCTCCGGCAACCACCTGCAACCTCCGGGAACCACACGGAAACCTTGGGTGGGGCGCAAAGTCTCCAGAGGTTTCCGTTCTGGTTTCCTAAGTGGGACAGGGGCATTAGTATTCCAGTCTGCCATTCAGAGAAACCATGGCTGATCTTGAACCCCTAGAACATAGCTTTGCCCAGTCCCCAGATCTCTGATAGCCTTGATGTCCAAAAGTCTGTCAGTCTCAGCTTTTAACATGCTCGTCAACTGTGCTTGCATGCAAAAGCTAAACACACAAACTCCCCCTGAGAAGTTAATTCCTCCTTGTCTCAATACTAAATGGCTGGCCCTTAAGCTCCCTGTACCTCCCGGTTCCAGAATCACCAGCGAGAAGAAGCAACCTAGAGGGTGGCCCAATGGTGCAACAGGTAGTGTTGGCCCTTACAGCTCCAGAGACACAGGTTGAATCATGTCCTCAGGTGTTGTCTATATGGAGATTGCAAATTCTCCCAGTGGCCCTGGTTTTCTCCCATGTTCCAAAGACCTGCTGGTTGGCAGCTTGATTGGCCACCATGAAATGTCCCAACTGTAGCTGCTGCGTGGTGGATCACAAAATTAGAGGAGAGTTAATGGTCATATGAAAGAGAATAATTCATGTTCCTAAGTTCATAAATTATAGGAGCAGAATTAGGCCATTCAGCCCATCATGTCTACTCCACCATTGAATCATGGCCCTCTCAACCCCATTCTCTGCATTCTCCCCATAACCCATGACACCCATACTAATCAAGAACCTATCGATCTCTGACTTTAAAATATCCATTGACGGCCACCACAGCCTTCTGTTGAAGGTTGAAAAGAAGTGAAAGGGAATTGATGGCATTGGATTCAAAGTCAACAGAAACTTAATGTACTGAATGGCTTTCTTTTATGTCTTAAGAAAATAAATTATTTTAAATGAGGAAATTAGCACTTACCTTGTTGATCCATATCAGAATCTGTCCATTTTCCAAGTGGCTGAGGAGATGTTTTGTCTGAAGGCTGATTGGTGGCATTTGATTATGAAAGAAAAACAACTTAGTGAAGGGAGTATTACCTTTGCGTGATCAAGCAAGGCAGATCTGAGTCTAGCCTGTCGCAGTTTTTAAATAAATTGAACTCTTTACCGCCATGTTAAATAGGTTATTGCAACTAACTGGATGAAATTAAGATAATAAAGGTGAAATAAGGAATTGTGTGTGCACTCATAACCTTGCTTCAGTCAATTTGATTCACATAGTCCATTTTTTATTCATTCTTGTACTCTGTATGTCACTGGCAAAGCCAAAGCTCAGTGTGTGTTTGAATTGCCCTCAATGGGTGACTGGTGAGCTGCTTTTTTGAACTTTCAATGAGGTAGTAATTTGGTCCATCTTGGTGGCTTGCTAGGCTATTTCAATGAGTCAACCACATGACTGTGAGTCTAGTCACATACAGTGCAGAGAAAAATAATCTTAACATAGAACATAAACAGTACAGCACAAGAGTGGGCCCTTCGGCCCACAATGATTTTGCCAAACATGATGCCAAGTTAAACTGATTGCGTCTGCCTGTACGTGATCCATATCCCTCTATTTCCTGCACTTCCACGTGCCTATTTAAAAGTATTTTCAACGGCAACATTGTATCTGCCCTCACCACCCCCGGCAAGGCGTTCCAGGCCCCTACTACTCTCTGTGTAAAACACTTGCCCCACACATCTCCATTAAACTTCCCCCCTCTCACCTTATACCTATGCCCTTCTAATGTTAGACATTTCCACCATGGGCAAATGGTTCTGACATCATCCACAATGTATCCTATCTATGTCTCTCATATTTTTATATACTTCCCAAGAAAACAATCCAAGTCTATCCAACCGCTCCCTGTCGCTGTAACCCTCTAATCTAGGAAGCATTGACCCTCTCCAAAACCTTCACATCTTTCCTGCCCACAAAGAAAATTGCAATCTTCCCCAAAGAAAATTGGTGAACTAAATAGCAATAACCTGACAGTTCTACATTTATCATTGCATATGCTAACTTTGTATTCCGGATTTACTAGGTTAATTGAAATTAAGTTCCCTATTTGCGTCATTTGTGCAGACCTCTGGATACCCAGCGATATGGTATTGGTTTATTGTCATGTGTACCGAGATACAGTAAAATACTATTCTTTTGCATGCTATTGGGGTAAACAAAAATCATCTATACATGATTACAATCAAAGACCATAAATGAGTACAACAGGTAGTGTAAAGAGAAGGAAACAGAGAACAGAATATAGTGTTACCCTTATAAAGAAGGTGTAGATCGGCCTTCTAGGCCATTAAGTGCGGCCTTTTGAATGGATCCAGATTTTTGTCGAACAAATCCTTTTATTTTTATTCATATGTTTTTGTTTGTTTTTTATTATTTTAATTTTTATCTTAAAATGAACGTATTTTAAATACCAAAGAGTAAAAGAAGATTCAACAAAATATTCCTCCCCGACTAGTGAGTGTATGTACAGACAGTGCACCTTCCATGACAGGAAAACATGAAGGATTTATTGCACAGATAAAAAAGATATTATCAGATCCGGATGCACTCATTTCTTTTCATTGTATCTTGCATCAGCAAAATCTCTGTGCTAAATCTACTATTTTAAGTGACAACAAGTTATAAGTATTGTTAACTATATTCGTGCAAATGCAACACGGCATCGTCAGTTTCATAATATGCTAAAGTTGGACGATGAGGCATTCAGTGTGGATTTGCCGTATCATTGAAAAAATGCGTTGGCTATCGCAGGGACGGGTGTTATCAAAATTGTTATCTTTGCAAGAACAAATAGTTAAATTTCATGAAGAACAGAATCAGCAATGTGAATTATTGAAAGAAGATTTCTATAGAAATACTGCATTTCTGTGTGATATCATGTCAAAGCAAAATGACTTGAATGTTTCTTTGCAAGGTAAAACTGTCTATATATGATAATGTGGCAAAAAATCCAAGCATTTCGAAAAAAGCTATCTTTTTTCAAAACTCTTCTTCTTCAAAATGAAATTTCGGATGAACATTTTCCCGTTAGCGAAGGTCATTGATGAGCAGGAGGATTCATGCGAATCATTTGAAGAATACGCAGCTGTTATAGACTTATTAATTAAAGAATACAATGAAAGGTTCACTGACTTTGAGAATCATGACATCACACTCAAATTAGCATTTCAACCTCACCTATTTGATATCTCCAAGGCTCCTACAGATGGAATTGATTGAGCTCTCAGAAGATGACATTTTAGAGTCCTTATTTGACGCTAAGAAAGATCTAGGAAAAATGCAATAGAATACCCACGTCTTCCGCAACATGCACGGTAAATGCTTTCTTGCTTTTCAACCACTTATTGCTGCAAATCTACATTCTCCTACCTAATCCAAATCAAGACGCCCTTAAGGTCACAAATGGCGGACACCCATCTAGAAAATCAGCTGAAACTGCGCACCTCCATGTTGCAACCAAATATTCAAATGCTTTCCCACAAAAAGCAGTCACAACAAAGCCATTAAAAGGTTAGTTAACTTTAGAATTTACAAAAAAAAATCATTTTCTTGAAGTTAGTACATAGTAGTTAGATTTTTACAAAATAATGTAAATTTTGAAGTGTATCTAATTGAAGTTTCTTGGATGCGGCCTTATTAGATTACAGCTAACGGCATTGCAACATGAAAAGGTTCCCCACCCCTGGTGTAGTTTATGAAGAAAAGTGCAAAGCCTGCAACAAGGTGGATTGGGAGGTTGGGAATACATCCCCCAGCTTGTGAAAAGTTCTTTCAAGAGTCTGATACCAGCAGGAAGAAGTTGTACTTAAAGCTGGTGGTATGTGCTTTAAAAACATTTTATCTTTTGTCCGATGGGAGAGAAGAGGGAATTACCGGGATGTGAGTGATTTTTGATTATGTTGGCAGCTCCCGCAAGGCAGCATGAATTGTAGATGGAGTCTAGCACGGAAACAGGCCCTTTGGCCATGCTAACCAAGATGCTCCATCTAAGCTAGTCCCATTTGACTGTGTTATGACCATAAACCTCGAAACCTTTCCTGTCCTTATATTCTAATAAAATGGCGCTGAGATGGAAGGTTAGTCATAATCTTGTTGAATGGACTAGAGGGACATAATTACCTAATTATATTTTCATGTTGCAACTTTATAAAATTTTGGTTATGCCAATAAAAGACACAAAGTCTTGGAATAATCCAGCAGGTCAGGCAGCAACTCTGGAGAACATGGGTCCATGACACTTCGGGTCAGGACCCTTCTTCAGACGTTTTGTGTTAAGCCACATTTGGCCACATCAAACAATGTGACCGTACATGTTTCACTGTCTGCTCGTTATCACCTACCCCACAGCCAATAATGGACCATTGTAGGCTCCGCGTTTCCTTGATAATAATTTATTTTTGCATATCTTTCATTCATTTGTTTTACGTACCATCCATATCTTGTTTCCCTTTCCTCTGACTCTAGAAGGGTCTTGACCCTAAATGTCACCTATTCTTTTTCTCCAGAGATGGTGCCAGACCTCAGTTACTCCAGCTTTTTGTGTCTATCTTCAGTTTAAAACATGTTTGCTCATGGTGGTAAAATAGAATTGGACAATGCGCAACATGCATATGTGGCAAAATCACGGACGTGTGTGGCAGGAATGTGGGTGGATCTATAGACTTGAATAACACAATTTTAAAGCAGAGGCTTTGCTAGAAGCAGACCATAAGGCATAGAAACAGAATTAGACCATGTGGTCTGCCATTTGATCATGGCCGATTTATTTTTCCCTCTCAACCCCTTTCTCCTGCCTTCTCCCCGTAACCTTTGCAGCCTTTACTAACCAAGAACCTATCAAAGATAAACACATAAACCTGGAGTAACTCAGCGGGACAGGCATCATCTCTGGAGAGAAGGAATGGGTGAGGTTTCGGGTCGAGACCCATCTTCAGACTAATGTACATAGGTACATAGATAAGGAAGTGTAAGGTGTGAAAACAGGACCAAGGGAACGCAGATCTATCATCTCCACTTTAAAAATACCCAATGACAGGCTCCACAGCAAAAGTCTCTGGCAAAGCAGGTGAGACAAAAGCAGATATCGTTAATTATTTCAGATGAGCATTGCTTCTTTTAAAACTGAACCCAGCAAATGGGACTAGCCAGTGGGGTGGTATCTGAACCATCTCGGCATCGTTCAAGGTCAGGTCGCCCTGTCCATGTACGAATGGACGGGGCGGGAGCGAACTCCAGGTGTTGGATTGTCTGTGAATGGAACCCACTGTGTCCATTCACGATCAGCTCGCATTGTGACGTGGGTGGTGCGGAGGCGGAAATGCGGATAGTCCCGGGACACGCTGGCTTCGGGCGTTCATAGTGCGCTCCCGTGCTGCTCGAAACCTTAGCACAGTTTAACCACACTGCAATCTGCAACGCGAGTAACTTTGCAGGACGGCAAAATAAAAAATAATCGGAATTTGTGCGGGTAGTCAATCTCTTCATCGATTGCTGGTTCACTTAGGAAAAGAGGGAAACATTTTGCATTGAATTTTCAATTCTCCTCATCCCGTTTGCAATCTGGTTTCACCAACAACTCACGTGGTGCAAAAGTAAACAGCCTTGAAGGATAGGATAAACTGCATTTATGGTTTGATTGTTTATAAAGTGTTTGCAACAGTTGTACACCACGTGTTTGTCGGATTGTACAAGGGACAGCCGCGGAATGACAAGAGTAGATTGCATCCTTTAAAGCGTGATTTATATATCACATAAAACGACAAGAGGAATCTGCAAGAGACTGATTGACTGGTCCGGTCGTAATGTCTGCAATTGCATACATCGATTACCTTGCCGCTGAGTGCCTGGTTTCTATTTCCAGCCGCCCTGTGGTGCACCAGTCTGCTAGGCAGGGCTTGGCCGGAGAGGAGAGGAGAGAAGTCCGGGAGGGCTGTGGTTCCCTACTGGGCATGGCCAGGATCCTGGCGGACCTGAGCAAGTGCAATCCGCTGTCACCGGTGGGATCCAGCCACGAATCCTGCGCCCGGGAAGCGCATTTTACGCCCGCAATTCCGTTCTGTGGCGCAACGGACCAAGTGAAAGGTTTCTCCAGCCAACGGCACGAATGTCCGTACAGTGGATGCGCCAAAGTCTATGGAAAAGCTTCCCACTTAAAGGCGCACTTGAGAACGCACACAGGTTAGTCCCATGTTATGCCTTACAATTCTGTACCGATAATTTACTGCACATTCTACTATGTTGTTGCTGCTTCTAATTTGCCTGTAAAGCTGCAGCAAGTAAGACTTTCATTGCTCCGGGTTCTATTCATTATCTGTTAGATAAGGACGACTCAGCTGGTATAACTGCTGCCTCACAGCGCCGGGTTCGATCCAGATCACAGATGCTGTCTGTATGGAGTTTGCACGTTCTCTCTGACCCCCGTCACTTTCCCACGGGTGCTGCGGCTCCGCAAAGTCGTGCGGCTTTGTAGGTTAATTGTTCCCAGTGTCGTGGATGCGAAAGTGGGAAAATATAGAACTAGCGGGTACTCGATGGTCGGCGTGAACTCGGCGGACCGAAGGGCCTGTTTCCATGCTGTATCTCTAAACTAAACACTTTTGACTCTATGCAGCCTTTCCACGAATCACAAAGCAGACCAACGTGGATGCCAATATCCCGCAGACACGAGCGTGGCAATGCTCAAATGATAAGAACTATGCAGGTCAAATCGCTGATGTCAAATACGTGACAGATTCACTGTGATCGGTACAATACCTCTGAAATCAGTGGCAGCGGAGCGACTGCTGTGAAATGTCTACCACAGTCGCGGAATAAATGTATTCCTGTCTCGTTTAGAACTGCCGATGAAGGCGGCACAGAAACCCCCCAGTTCTTTGACAAGCCAGTAACGTATTTCATGAAGTTATATTACATAAGGAAAACAGTCAGAGAATCAGAACAGATTAGCTTTCCGTCACCGTTGCCTCTTTGGAAACGTTATCCCTCCGTCCTTTCCCAGGAACCCGGTGATTTTCTTTTAATTTGTTTAAACTATTTACCCATTCCCTATTGAAAGTTACTAATTCGTAACTGTCACTGTATGTCATGTTGTTACTTGTGGGTGGAGCACAAAGGCAAATTCCTTGTATGTGAATACTTGGCCAATACACTTACTTACTTACTTACTTACTTACTTAATAAAACAATTTCCAGGCAATGAATTGAGCTCTAAAATATGGACATGTACTCCGGCGTAATACCGAGAGTGTGGTGCCCAGTCCAGGGCATGATTTGAGCATCAGATTTTAAACCGAAGCCTTGTCTGTTACTTAGCATAATGTAAACAGATCCCACAGCTCTGCGTTGCAGACGGCTCAATATCACTCAGTCTACATTACTAAAACAGATTGTCTGCTCATACTCATTTCATACTGCATGCAATTTTGGCTGTCATGTTTTCAATAATACACTCAAGAGGTGAGTCATCGAACTACATTGACAGCGGTGATAAAGAATACAGTGGGAGTGCAAGTCTATCAAGAGCATTTCTTTTCCTCGCCTCGCTGCTGCTTTTGTTCATTTGCTACAAATTGTGTCCTTCCTGTCACCAAAATACCGCGTCTTCCTATCTACTTAAAAGAAAGTGATGAAACGGCGAAATTCAGAAGGCGCAAGGCACAAACTTGGACATTATTACAGATTAGATGGACGAGGAATTGCAATAGAAACTGAAAATGCTGGAAACATTCAACAGGTCAGGCAGCATATGTGGAAAAAGAAATGTTCAACGTTTCAGGTGTGCAGCCCTTGTCAGAGCAGGGAAAGAGGGAAACCTAGGATATTTTTCAGTTCATGCTGATCTTGAAGGAGAACTCTGGTGATTTACACTTTGAAACTTTCCTCTCTGTTGAGAGTGGAATATGTCCGAGCATGATTTTCAGTTCCAGGTGTGGCTATGATTTCACTTGCTCAGCTTGAGTGATTGAAAAGCATATGGCAATATGCCATAGATGCAAATACATGCTTTAGGGAGTTGATGGACTCTGAGGTGAGTCGCAGTGATAGGGTAGAAATAGGCCCTTCGGCCAAACTTGCCCACACCGGCCAACATGTCCCAGCTACACGTGTTTGGTCCATATCCCTCCAGACCTGTCCTATCCATGTACCTGTCTAACTGTTTCTTAAATGTTGGGAATGTCCCAGCTTCAACTAACTCCTCGGCAGCTTGTTCCGTACACCCATCACCCTTTGTGGGGTGGAAGATTGCAACCTTCACGTGGTCCGCCCTGTTTCGACGAATGCAATCAATCAAATAGAATGTTGTCCTACAACTTTAGGCTGTGCACGCCATACGTAAGAAGAAGACGACCCTTGTGTGAAAATGTTACCACTCAGATTCCCATTAAATCTTTTCCCCTTCACCTTAAACCTATGTGCTCTGGTCCTCGATTCACCTACTCTGGGCAAGAGACTCTGCACTACCCAATCTGTTCCTCTCATGATTTTATAAGATCACCCATCCTCCTCCTGGGCTCCAGGGAATAGAGTACCAGCCTAGTCAACCTCTCCCTATAGCTCAGACTCTCTAGTCCTGGCAACATCCCCATAAATCTTCTCTACCCTTTCCACCTTGACAACATCTTTCCTATAACATGGTGCCCAGAACAGAACACAATACTCTAAATGTGGTCTCACCAACGTGACCTTCCAACTTCTATACTCAATACTCAGACTGATGAAGACCAATGTACCAACAGCCTTTTTGACCACCTTATCTATCTGCGACTCGACCTTCAAGAACCATGCACCTGCACTCCTAGATCTCTCTGCTCTACACTCCCCAGAGCCCTACCATTCACTGTGTAGCTCCTGCCCATGTTAGACTTCCCGAAATGCAACACCTCACATTTCTCTGTATTAAATTCCATCAACCATTCCTCAGCCCGCCTGGCCAATCGATCAAGATCCTGCTGCAATTTTTCACAACCATCTTCACTATCTGGGTTATTGATTTGTTATTATCTGAGTTATTAACTATCTTCAGTTGATATCAATCTCAGTTGTCCAGGACAATAATTTACCACAGTGGAATAGGTGAATATAGAGATAGGGAAAAAAATCCTCAATACTCCCTAAAACCTACCCCATTGACCATGCTTTTGGTTGCTTATAAGGATAAGCGACCAAAAGCATGGTCAATGAGGTAGGTTTTAGGGAGTATTGAGAATTTTTTTGCCTTTCTATATATTGTCACATAAGGATATGGGGGTCAGATGTTGCCTGATAATGTCTCTGTGAAGACATTTTAAAACACTGAATGAATGCAGTTAGGCAGCATGTTGATCTGGATAAGGTCTGCCTTTAGAGTGATAACTGCACATGGAAAATGTGGGGAACTCTCAGCAAAGGCAGAAACTGATGGTGAAATTCATCAATGACTGCAGTGGGCCAGCACAATCTTTGGTCAATTCTGTAATCCTTATAGTTTAGAAGAATAAGGGGCTATGAAACATTGAAGCATCTAAAATCATAAGGGGACAGGACAGATGTGGAAATGCTTCCATTGGTGATAAAATTTCAAACAAGGGGACATAGTTACAAGATAAGGGGGCCATGATGGGCCACAGCTAAGGTGTGTTGGCACATCACGTCACAGAGTGTGGCAAATCTCTGGAAGTCTGCTCCAGAAAGTTGTGGAGGCTAGATCACTAAGGTATTTAAATGAGGAGATATACATTTTTGAAAGATCAGGGAATTGAGGGTACTCTGGAACTGGACAGAAGAGGCAGATCAGTCATGATCATGTTGAATGTCAGAGCAAGCATGAGGGGCCGAGTGGCCTACCCCTGCTCCTATGTTTTATGTGAATGAGGAACAGGATGTTTGAAGATCAAGATGTCACGGTCAACTGAGCAGCAGTGATCCCTGCCCCTGCGTGCTTCTGAGACTTAGATTAACTTCAGCAGGTACTTCGAAACCGTGATAACACTAACAGCGTCCCCGCAATATCCTCCCAATGCACTGGAATTCTCCCGGGCGAATGGCGAAGTGCTACAGGTCAGGCAGCATCCCTGGAGATCATGGATATGTGATGTTTCAGGTCAAGACCTTTCTTCAGACTGATTGTGTGTTGGGGGGAGAATACAACTGGAAAAAGGTAGAGGCAGGGCAAGGTGTGGCAGGTAATAGATTGATATAGGTGAGCGAGGTAGTGATAGGCAGGTAGTGGGAATAAAGGCCACAGATAAGAAAGGAAGACGTTAGATAGGCGTGAAGTGTTGCGGATTGTAAAGCCAGAGTGAGGAAAGTGGGGGGGGGGGTGTAGATGATGGGGAGAAATAGATGGGCGTTTAGGTGGCCATAGTGTAGGGAGGGGGTTGGTTCTTGGGGAAGCACGTGCGGGGAGGTTATCTAAAATTAGAGAATTCAATGTTCATACTGCTAAGTTACCCAAACAGCACCTCACACCCATATGAGGTGCTGTTTTGCCAGTTTGCGTGTATTTGGTATTAGGCATTTTAGGTATCTTCTCATTAAACCCCTTTCCCCATTCCCTTCCTCCCCCCCCCCCCCCCCCCCCCCCCCCCCCCCTACTCAACCTCTCCCTATAGCTCAGACCCTCTAGTCCTGGCAACATCCTTGTAAATCTCCTCTGAACCCTTTCAAGCTTGACAATATCTTCCCTAAAACATAGTGCCCAGCACTCACCAACGTATTATACAACTGCAACATGACCTCTGAACTTCTATACTCAATACTCTGCCTGCGAATCGACCTTCAAGGAACCATGCACCTGCACTCCTAGATCCCTCTGCTCTACAACACTCCCCAGAAGCCTATCCATTCAGTGTAGGTCCTGCCCTTGTTAGACATCCCAAAATGCAACACCTCACATTTCTCTATATTAAATTCCATCAACCATTCCTCAGCCCACCTGGCCAATGGATCAAGATCCTGCTGCAATCTTTCACAACCATCTCCACTATCTGCAAAACTACCCACTTTTGTATCATCAGCAAACTTGCTAATCTTGCCCTGTTTGTTCTGTTCTCATCCAAATCATTGTGTATTAACCAGCATCTGCAGTTCTTTGTTTCTACTGGTAGTTATGTCCAGTTAGCTCTCTCAGACAAAGCTTGCTGATAGCATTCCTGATTTCTGTCTCCTGAAAGATATGCACTATTCTGAACTGTCAGGGGAAGATATTATCGTCAGATGGAGAAAAAGGTTGAATGATTTGCTCAAAGCAAGGCTCATTGGAAAACAATTGTAACTTTCCCATTGATACCTGGGAATTTCTAACCCATGACCATTCAAAGTGGAGAAGGAACATTCGTGATGGTGTTGGGAACATTCAGTCCACGCATTAAGAATGCACAGAAGCATACATTGCAAAAGGATGCACCACCTCACCTATTACCCATCTGCCCTATGCTCCTGCCCCATTTATGGAAGAGTCTGTCGGTCTAACGTTGACCCCATCTGTCACTTTAGACCACTGGATGCAGCTCATCTTCAAATGCGAGAGGCTGTCTAAGAAGAGAAGATGGTGACACCTGGAAAAGAGAGTTAGCTATGGTCAAGAACACGTATTAAAATAGTACCATGGCAACAGTTACAAATATACTTCACAGGAGGGTTAGCAAATAATAGATGACACCGTGCCCCATAAGTGGCATTAGGACAGATGGTCAGAAATTGATTCCAAAAGAATAAGTCAACAAGTATTTTAAAGGTAGGGAGGCAATTTCAATGCCTGGACCCTTGGCTGAAGGGACGGGCACTGAAGTTCTGAGTTGCAACTTAGGGCAATATGCATCAGTTCCATGAATGTAGGATGCTCAAACAGTTGCTACAGAACCAGGGTATGTATTTAAAGGCAACACACTCCAGGGAGCCTTGATGCGAAGTGAGGTATGGATGGTGACAACATGGTTAAAATGTTCTCTTTGGCCTCTGCAGGAGAGAGGCCCTTTCCTTGTACGTGGTCCGGTTGCTGTAAAAAGTTTTCCCGTTCCGATGAGCTAACACGGCACTACAGAACCCACACCGGCGAGAAGAAGTTCAAGTGCCCCTTGTGCGAGAAATGTTTCATGAGGAGCGACCACTTGACCAAACACGCCAGGCGGCACCCTGACTTCCAGTCCAGCATGCTACAGAGAGCACGGAGGGGCACCGTCTCCTCCCTGGCTACAGTCCTCCAACCAGCAAGGTAGAAGTGCAGCCTTTACGCAGGGACAAGCTGCTGAGACCTCTCTCCCATCCGTTCACCCACTTGCTTTTGCTGCCGTTGCTTTCATATATAAACATAATTGGTCATGCCTACTTACATTCTGCACTTGGTGCCATGATCTTTGGAGTCTTCTCATCGGGGTCTGTGCTTGCTAGCAGAAAGATTGGGCTGGCAGATTTATTTTGCTTTGAGGCATACAGCATTGGCTTGCAGCGGACCTCCTCTACATCCAGTGGAGTTTGAGATGGGTTCTCCACATGCATCCTTCTATTTCTATTCCTGCACTGTTAGCTGGTGTAAAGATTCACTCGAGTTAAACCGTGTTGGAAGACACCTTTGAAATGCTCTGATCGGGCTGCATAAAACCGCTACTAATTCTGCTCATTACCATCAGCTGTGGGGAGAACTAACTTTATAATGGGGAAGGTGGAAGAATCACAAGGAGAATTCAGCAGTGGATCACAGACTTGCTTTTTCAGTTTGTGTTTCCAGCTGATTTGATTTGACCACGTCAAGGTGTGCCATGAAATGGCTGGTGATTCCCAATATTGCGAATTCGGAAGAGGAGATAATGACTGAAAAGTCTACTGCATCGGAAAAATTGTTTTGAGAAGAATTGCTGGAAAATCTACCTCTTTTAGTTTACACTGTGTGCCTTGTCAATCATACTATGTGGTACCCACCTCTGAGTGTGAATGTACAGCGAACAGTATGTACCATCGTCTAGACTGTATTGCAGTTCATTTTTCCTACCATCACCCTGGATTTGAACATAGAAACTGAATTTAAAAAAAAAAGAATTTAATGCACCTTTTGAGATTATGCACTATTAATTAGCGGGGAAAAAATGTCCATTGGGTGAGGATACAAGTGAAAAGTGGTCCAAAGGAAGGATGATTTATTTTTATTACAGATCATCTTGACAACCATAAAATCAAATTGCATTGTGCTTCTGGGTTGGCAGATGTCTGATTACTTAAAAAAGATCTATTTCAGTTCTGTTTCGTTGAATTTTCCCTGATTATTTCCAAATCATTTAAAAACCACCTCTCTGAATCATAATCTTTAAATTGGCTGGCATCTTATCTGATACCCGGTGTAGAATGAGTAGACAATTCTCTAACTAAATAAATGGGAGTCACTTAATATTCTCTGTGGTAGCTCGGTTCCCCAGCATGTCTCATGAGGTGTCTCAGGCAGAACTTGGTATTTAATGATCTTGGTGCTGCATTTGAACTTCAGACCGCACTTAGAAATATGGAAAAAAATCACCACGCTTGATGCTTTAACAAGGCCTGTCCCTCCTCTACCTGTCACTGAAATCCATCAAATATGCCCTGCAAACGATTCCATAAGTGAGATGGCTGTCTTGACAATGTAAACTCACCCAAAAATCAGCTTCCTGCGTTCAATCATGCATGAAAGCCCACTTAGAATGTGAACCAACCTTGTAATCCTCTAGGTCCTTGCATTCCTCCAGGTGTGGTCCCTGGAATTAATTCCTTTGACATCAGGGTCTTTAGCTGCCTGGGCTAAACATCTGGAATTCCCTCCTTAAACGTTTTTTGCTTCTGTACTCCTTTTAAGATCCTCTTTTGGCTGCTTTTCCAAAGCATTGCCTCTAGGACACTCTGGGAAACATTACAATTCATGGTACCATATAAATGCATTGGTTGCTTTTTTGCTAAAGTGTAGCAATTTAAATACTTTTCTGAAAGCAAGCAGCAGCTGTTACTGAAGGAAATTTTAATTGTTTGCCAGTTATTGCAACACATTGCAAATCCTAAAACTGTTCCAACTTGAACTAAGCTTCAGTAACCTATTGCAAGTGAGCTGCCGATATCTTTCACCTCAACGAACAGCTTGTGCACATGAAAAGTCTATGGTATTTTATAGCCAAAGATGTACTTTTCAAAGAGTAGTTATTGTTGGACCAATATCAAGCCACATCAGAGGTGCAGCAGTGTTTTTGATAGAACGTTTTTTCAAATGAATTTTTCATCTGGGCCTTTCATCTAAACCAATATGAATTTGCTGCCCGCCAGTAAAACATTTAAATACACCGTTCAAATGTCAATCCTGTGAGAATTTATTCTCTGTGATAAAATGTTATTAAGCATCAGCTAAAAATAATACAATTAACTTTCCTTCCTCTACCATCAATTCCCCACTCTCAATTAAATTAAAATAATAACTGGCCTCCATTTCTATTCAGCAAAAATAAGCATTTAACTGAATTAAATATATAGATTTCACATTTTTTGGCCTAGCTCATTTATACACAATGTATGTAATTTGGAAGAGCATAGGAAGTTTTATTTTGTATGCTATCCAATCAAATCAGATAAAATACATCAACCTGCAATAAAGTAAAATACAGAGTGAAAGAAAAGACACGAGTGCAGAATATACTTTTTAGCATCATAGCACAGAAGTTCCAGAGACAAAGTTCTGAGGTAGGTTGAAGAAACTGTACCCTAAGCTTATGGAAGGACTTTCCAGAAGCCAGATAATGGAGGGAAAGAAGCTGTTCCAGAGTCTGGTGGTGTGTGTTATTATGCTTACCCAGGTCCAGGATGGGATTATTGTGTTGAAGGCAGAGCTATAGTCAATGGTCGCTGGCTCACAGAGCAATCCGAATCCACCAAATTTTCCCTGTAAACTAATCTCCTCAGATGCCCATTAACTCTATCACATACCTATTGGAATTGTCAGTTAGACAAGCAATCTTTGGGATAAAGGAGCAAATCGAGCACTCCAAGGGAAATCAATGCATTCACCTTTCACAGGGAGAACTCCATACATCCAGCATCTAATGCCAGGATTAAATCAGTCTCTAGAGCTACAGTGAGGCAGCAGCACTACTAGCTACTGGAAAGAGCCCTGGTTTTCAAGGGAAATTGGACATCTTGTTCGGAAAAAGAGGGAGATCTACAATAATTATAGGCAGCATGGAGTAAATGAGGTGCTTGAGGAGTATAAGGAATGTAAAAAGAATCTTAAGAAAGAAATTAGAAAAGCTAAGATATGAGGTTGCTTTGGCAAGTAAGGCGAAAGTAAATCCAAAGGGTTTCTACAGCTATATTAATAGCAAAAGGATAACGAGGGATAAAATTGGTCCATTGGAGAGACAGAGTGGACAGCTATCTGCAGAGCCAAAAGAGATGGGGGAGATATTGAACAATTTATTTTCTTCGGTATTCACCAAGGAGACGGATATTAAATTATGTGAGGTAAGGGAAACTAGTAGAGTAGCTATGGATACTATGAGTTTCAAAGTAAAAGAAGTACTGACACTTTTGAAAAATATAAAAGTGGATAAGTCACCAGGTCCTGACAGGATATTCCCTAGGACATTGAGGGAAGTTAGTGTAGAAATAGCCGGGGCTATGACAGAAATATTTCAAATGTCATTAGAAACGGGAATAGTCCCCAAGGATTGGCGTACTGCGCATATTGTTCCATTGTTTAAAAAGGGTTCTAAGAGTAAACCTAGCAATTATAGACCTGTTAGTTTGACTTCAGTGGTGGGCAAATTAATGGAAAAGATACTTAGAGATAATATATATAAGCATCTGGATAAACAGGGTCTGATTAGGAACAGTCAGCATGGATTTGTGCCTGGAAGGTCATGTTTGACTAATCTTCTTGAATTTTTTGAAGAGGTTACTAGGGAAATTGACGAGGGTAAAGCAGTGGATGTTGTCTATATGGACTTTAGTAAGGCCTTTGACAAGGTTCCTCATGGAAGGTTGGTTAAGAAGGTTCAACTGTTGGGTATAAATGCAGGAGTAGCAAGATGGATTCAACAGTGGCTGAATGGGAGAAGCCAGAGGGTAATGGTGGATGGCTGTTTGTCGGGTTGGAGGCAGGTGACTAGTGGGGTGCCTCAGGGATCTGTGCTGGGTCCTCTGTTGTTTGTCATGTACATCAATGATCTGGATGAAGGTGTGGTAAATTGGATTAGTAAGTATGTAAGTAAGTAAGTAAGTTAGTAAGTAAGAGGATTTCCAAAGTCTACAGAGTGATTTAGGCTATTTGGAAGAATGGGCTGAAAGATGGCAGATGGAGTTTAATGCTGATAAATGTGAGGTGCTACACCTTGGCAGGACAAATCAAAATAGGACGTACATGGTAAATGGTAGGGAATTGAAGAATACAGTTGAACAGAGGGATCTGGGAATAACCGTGCATAGTTCCTTGAAGGTGGAATCTCATATAGATAGGGTGGTAAAGAAAGCTTTTGGTATGCTAGCCTTTATAAATCAGAGCATTGAGTATAGAAGCTGGGATGTAATGTTAAAATTGTACAAGGCATTGGTGAGACCAAATCTGGAGCCTGGTGTACAATTTTGGTCGCCCAATTATAGGAAGGATGTCAACAAAATAGAGCACAGAGGAGATTTACTAGAATGTTGCCTGGGTTTCAACAATTAAGTTACAGAGAAAGGTTGAATAAGTTAGGTCTTTATTCTCTGGAGCGCAGAAGGTTAAGGGGGGACTTGATAGAGGTCTTTAAAATGATGAGAAGGATAGACAGAGTTGATGTGGACAAGCTTTTCCCTTTGAGAATAGGGAAGATTCAAACAAGAGGACATGACTTCAGAATTAAGGGACAGAAGTTTAGGGGTAACATGAGGGGGAACCTCTTTACTCAGAGAGTGGTAGCGGTGTGGAATGAGCTTCCAGTGGAAGTGGTGGAGGCAGGTTCGTTGGTATCATTTAAAAATAAATTGGATAGACATATGGATGAGAAGGGAATGGAGGGTTATGGTATGAGTGCAGGCAGGTGGGACTAAGGGAAAAAAGTTGTTCAGCACAGACTTGTAGGGCCGAGATGGCCTGTTTCCGTGCTGTAATTGTTATATGGTTAATCTCTAAGCATGGTGACAATACCACCCGTTTTCAAGAATTTCCTAACATTCTAAAACAAATCCAGGGAGCTCAGCCAAGGCCATGACCCTGTTGAATGATAAGGAGTGAAATTTAAGGGCTGAATAGCCTATTTTTTGAACAATTCTGTCTGAAAGTATTGTACAATAAAATTGTGTCCTTTAAACCTACAACATACCTTTTGCTGACAACCGTTCCTTTCCCCTCACAGATGCTGCTCGACACGCTGAGTTTCTCCAGTAGATTGTTTGTTACTCCAGATTCCATCCTCTGCAGCCTTGTGTACCTAAGGATCTTTCGATGTTCTGCTTCCGGGCCACACGGCTTATTTGCCTGCGACAGCTAATTTCAAAGCAAATAATTTTAGAGACAGTTCTCCAGTCTCAGTCCATCGAAGAGACGGACAGTTGCGATACCCTCCAGAGGGAGCTGTACTGCAGTTTAATTCCGAATCAGTGCAAGCACCAGTGGAAAAGTCCACTGCAAGCCTGTGAGCAAATCAACTACATGATGGATTGAAGGATAGAGCATAGTAACAGGCTTTTCAGCTCACTGCGCCCACGGTGACCATCGATCACCCTTTCATACTAGTTCTATATTATTCCACGTTCACATCCATTCCCTACACTATGAACAATTTACAGAGGCCAAATAACCTACAAACCTGCACGTCTTGATGTGGGAGGAAACCGGAGCACCAAGAGGAAACACACACGGTCACAGGGAGAATGTACAAACTCCAAACAGACAGCACCTGAGGTCAGGATTGAACTCGGGTCTCTGGCGCTGTGCGGTAGCAGCTCTACCATATAAGATGAGTAATGTACATTTGTCATGAATTTCAAAATCCAGTTTGTTTTAATTTTTAATTCAACTTTCCAGTATTGACCAGGCCCTAAAATATTGATACATGAAACAGCTCAACTGAACTTAAAAATGACACTGCAAAAATAAACATAATTTATTTCACTTCATACAGGGACAAACCATTTCAAAGGGTAATTCTTTTCTTTTAAAACAAATAGCAAGTGCACATTACAAGTATCAAAACAACAAGTGAGTTCTCAAAGACAATTTAAACACCAAAATATTTTCCATGGAATTTTACAAAAATGCAAAAGGAGAAAATTATACAATTTTTTAACATGTTTCATTAAAAGCTAATGCGAAGGAAATTCAATGAATTGGTTTAGTTGCAATGAAGTCATAAAATAGCATTCTATTCTAAAAGGGCAGATACCAGAATCAGAACCCAGATATTCCCCTTTATAGAATATCTGGAGCTATGAATATGGCATGTTTGGCCTTCCTCTAAAGGCATTATCAGGCTGAGACAGGAGTAACAGGGAGATCAAGGGAAAACTGGAAGGAATTATAGAATTATATTTGTTCTCATTAAAATTGTGCATGTAGCAATTTATTTGGTAAAAATTATGGAATACACTGATTAGAAAACACCTGCAACTCTAGGACACTAAATATTCTGTTATCCATTATTTACAAAAATAATGCAGATGCAAGTACAGCATTTTAAATAGATAACTTTTTAAACCAGTCACGTTCCATATTTGAATTATGCCACAGATTAAAATTACAATGTTTTTTAATATGGCCGACAGCAATATTGAAGGCAAAGATGCAGGCCTTGCACCTGGTGCAACACCGTGTTCTACTGAATAAATTATGGAGGACTTGGCAACAACCCTCTGTCAAGTGATTTCATGAGAACACAAGAGATTTGGTGAGTCTTAAAAAAAGTGTGCAAGGCACACAATTTGACAAGTTGCTCGTGCAGCACAACTAGAGTACTGGCTAAATCTATAACAGACAAAGCTTTTGATAGCCAATTTAAATTACCCTCAGTATTATTCTCTTTCTATGTAATATGCATCCTGACAGGTAGGATGCAAAATACCTTATCCTGCAGAGCTCATGAATTATGTGTACAGCATAGTTCCAATTTGAGAGAGGAGTAACTTTCGTTTCCAATAGAAGTTGGATTCTAGTACTACTCAAAAGTTTCTTTCACTATTTAAAATAAGATCTGCTGCTAACAGGGAGCTGCTCGTTAAACTGAAATAGCTGATTATTAATTTTCTAATTGCTGGCTGACAGGCACAGTTTTAACAAAAATGTATTTGAAGCATATATGTTTTCTCTTTCCTAAAAGGGGAAATGGTTCTGCATATCCCCATTCAAAACTGATCTAAGTGTCGTCATAAATTTATCAGACAACCCAAGATTGGGATATCCAGCAGGATTTTACTGGCAATTTGCTTCATTAAATTTGCTAATGAAGCAAGTACTCATATCCAGGGATATTAAATGGAAATCCTCAATCTTTACTGAGGAATCTATCTTTAAATGGAATCTCTCTTTACTGAGAGAAACTCTTGACTCCCATTTACTTTTTACAACACTCTATAACAGTTCTGTTAAGATCAAGGCACACCAGAATGAAAGCATTGAATATAACTGCATGGGTAGATGTGCGTAAGGACAATGGCGTGTGGCCAAAAAAGGGACAAATTTATATTGCTGCATCAGCAATATCTAGTCCATTTATGTAACACGCATTCATCAAGGCTGTTGAGCAATTGGTTCCAGAACACACATGTTCACACACCAGGATCACAATGGATACCAGCAGTCAAATAATTACATACTATTTTCTTTCATTTCAAAAATAATAAGCAAAGGTATACTGTCAAGCACAGGCAAAATGACATTTAGATCTTCCACCATCCCATTCTCCAAAAACATACAAAACCGAAAGGGCTGGAGTAACGCAGCAGGTCACACAGAATCTCGGGAGGACATGGATAGGTGATGCTTCGGGTCGGGATCCTTCTTCAAAACCATATGTAGTTTTGAAAAAGATTGCTGATGCAAGTAATTGAAGAAATAGCCCTGAGTCACAAGGCAACCCTTTTGCTTGTAAACAGTATTGATGTAATAAGGGAGATGCTGATGGCTTCTCAGTTATGTATTTGCACCCTCCGTCGCCGCCTGAGGAAAGCATCCAGATTCCACTTGCCCGGTGGCAGCATGTGTGGCCCATTGTAAACACACAGCACTGTCATGTTGTCAACATAGGTTAGGTTCTGCAACAGCTGTGGGAAACCAAAGTGCAGTAAGCAAACAAAAACAGCCATAGAGTCTTACAAAAGCTGGCTGACACTACTACATCACTCACTCTTCCTATAATCTTCATACACATTTACTCCACCTAACACATTACACATTTTCCCTACTATCACGATATAGAGTCATATAGCACAAAACAGCCCCAACTCGTCCACACCGACCAAAATACCCATCTAAGCCAGTCTCATTTGCCTGCAAAAAAAGACACAAAATGGCAGAGTAACTCAGTAGGTCAGGTAGCATCTCTGATGAACATGGATACATGATGTTTTGATTTGGGACCCTTCTTCAATCTGAAAATCACTTATCCATATTCTCCAGTGATGATGCTTGATCCACTGAGTTACTCCAGCACTTTGCGTCCTTTTTGTAAGCCAGCATCTGTAGTTCCTCGTGTCCTCATTTGTCTGTGTATGGCCCAAATAATCACTCTACACATTTCCTATCCATATACAAATGTCTTAAATGTTATTGTACTTGCCTCAACTACTTCCTCTAGCAGCTCATTCCATATATATATATAATCCCCCCCCACCATGTGAACATTTTACACCTCAGGTTCCTATTAAATCTTTCTCCTTTCACCTTAAGCCTATGCCCTCTAGTTCTTGAATCCCCAATCCAGGAAAAATCTTGTGTATTCACCCAATCCATGTGCTCATGATTTCATATATTTCTATAAGATCACTCCTCTTAGGAGTTTCCTACAGTCCAAGGAATAAAGTCCTAGCCTGCCCAAACTATCCTTATAGCTCAGTGCTTCGAGTACTGGTAACATCTTCATAAATCTTCTCCGCGCTGTTTTTATCCTATTAGCATCTTTCCAATAGCAGGGTGACCGAAACTGAACATAACCTACACGGTGCAGTCTCACTGACTGCTTTTGAAACTGCAAAACATCGTCCCAACTTTCATAACCTGACTGATGAAGGCCAGTACGCCTATAACTTTCTTCACTACGCTGTCTACCCGTGATGCTATTTTCAAGGAACTTTCGCCATTTTATGTTTTGTGATAATCCATCAGGTAGCAGGGGACAAAATATTCCTGTATCAACTAGTACTTCCATTTCAACTTTTCCAGTCCAAGATTTATTTCTGATATTTGTCTGATATCAAAACTGTGCATAAATCTGAAATAGAACAATACGTAATAATTGAAAATTTAGCCAATGTACCTTGGGCGTGATAAAAAAATACTGAGAGGTATTTTCCTTGCAAGCAGCACGCACCACCATCTCAAACACCCTCCTCTCATTGGTGGGATCCATTCCCTGCAATCAACAAAAAAGGGTCAGCGCTCCTGGTACAGTTATTGTCACTGTTATTCCAACGTTTTCCCATAGCAGGATACTTTATTCACACAAATTTAGACAATTTTTGAGAGATCAGTTTCCATGTTATCAGTTGTGTCACTCGGTAGATATCTGTACACAAAATCTCAGTTACTCCTTTGCAGGATTGTTTGAGCACTGAATGGTTGGCAGAGACATCTTGTTGATACAACGTTAAACAGAGGCCCTGCAAGCCCTCACAGATAGAGGTTTGTATTTTATTGCAGTTCTTTGAAAAGCAACTGAATTATCCTAGACAGTATTTATAATTATAATTAATCTGTTTAGCACAGACATTATGAGTTGAATGGCTTTCTGCACGCAATAAGATTCTACAATTTACTTCTTCTTGCGCCGCATCTTGCAGTTTCACTCACAGAGAAATAAATAAAAGTTGAGCTGATAGAAGTACCTGATTTATCTCATCTACAACACGAAAGGGGCACCTATTTAGTTCCTGTAGTGCCATCAGATACAGCATTGTTGAAACGCTTCTCTCTCCACCACTCTGGTGATGTTGGGTGAGTTCGTGCAGCTGAGTGCTGCTGCGAAACTTGACTCTAATTCGGATACCGTACTTGTCATATTCCTCCTGTGGGGCAAAAAAAGAGTACACATTGGAATGAAAAATGTAGCTGTCTTTGAGATTATAATTGTCCAAATCAACAGAGTTTAGAAGGAAGAGAGGTAATCTGATTGAGAATTACGGGACGCAGTGGCATCTACAGGGTAGCCGTTAAGAGTCTGTTTCTGCAGGATGAGGAGTCAGTCAGTCAAGGCTGGAATTGAGTATAAACCTTTGGAATTCTGTGTCGTTGGACATTAATTGAGTATATTCAAGGTACAGACTGACAAATCTTTGGACTTTAAGAGAATTAAAGGATACTGTAAATGGGCAGCAAAGTGAACTCGAGTTAAAGGATCAGCCACAATCTTACCGAATGTGGAACAGGTTCATGGAACTCTCTGGTCTACTCCCACTTCTATTTATTTTCTCTTCAAGTTTGTTTGATCATTTAGGCCTTTGATCATATTTGGTCAGCACATGTTATTACTTTAAAGAATTAACTTTCCACGTGATGATGGTGACCATGAAACACTGATTAAATGCTAAAATATTTTCACTGTTTGGCTTTGTAAATGAAACAATAGTTAAGTTCACAAAAAGAGAATATAAGTATTATATGCAGGATTGTTAGTTATGTCCTGTGGGCCAATGAGTTCATGGTTTCTGCATCTGCAGTGAACACACTAGAAGTCAGATGGTTGTGTGCTTGCATAGAGTAGCACGGCAGATACTGATCACTAAACTGAGAAGCCAGATGCACTTCACATCTGGTCCCTCGCTTTAGGCCAGGATGAACGGTGTATCCAGTGCGGTTCCATTATGTATATTTGGTAATCAGAGAGTAAAATGCTTGAGAAGACCAAGTTTTTGTTTCTTTATCTTTATGTTTTTAATTAGTTCACAGCAGCAGTTCACTGTACTTTAACTAAATTGATTTTTATTTAGTTATAATATATGGTTAGAAATCTATACATATTTAAACTCTTTCTAAATAACTGCTGAAAAGACCTGGCTGAAGGACATCAAGGCAGTTCTCAGGAGTAGGCCCTCATGCCCAATCATTGCTCTCAGTGCACTCTGGTTCACACGTTCGCCAAGGCTGTGGGAGGCTCTACTGATGAAGACAAATACAACCACAAGACTAGCATGGGGTGGGGAAGCATTTTCAAGGCATGGGCAATATGTATGCTTTGGACCAACATGGCTGTAATAAAAAGAAAGGCATGCAATAGGAACTACCATGGGGAGTAAAGAGGCAACAGGTCTACTGCTGGACCATATTATATCAGCCAGTCTCTACAGTGCAATATTCAAGTGGACAATTGTATGAATTGGGAAGTATTCACTGAATGTACAAGGAGACAATGAAGAAAAGATTGGTGACAGGAATGGTAGATGCTCTTAAAACCAGTTAATTCTATAAATCTTGTCAGGAACAATTTACAGCTGGGCTGAAGGCAGGAATGTGTAACCCTTTTGTGGGTTAGACAATAATGACAATAGATGCAGGAGTAGGCCATTCGGCCCTTCGAGCCAGCACCGTCATTCAATGTGATCATGGCTGATCATCCCCAATCAGTACCCCGTTCCTGCCTTCCCCCCATATCAAAGGTCAAAGGTATTTTATTAGTCACATTCACATACACCCAGGTGTAGTGAAGTGAAATGCTTTTTGCCATTTTGAAGCACACAAAAAAAGAATACAGACATAACACCAATGAGAGTCTTAAACACATAGAACATCCCCCCACAATGGCTCCCACCATGAGGGAAGGCACAAAGTCCAGTCCCCAACCCCAGTTCACCCATAGTCGGGCCTATTGAGGCCTCCACAGTTGCCTCTACGGAGGCCCGATGTTCCTGGCCGTTCTCTCGCCGGGTGATGTTGCTCCGGCGTCGGGAGAATCCTCCCAGCGGCCTGGGAACCCTGGAACGGCCGCTTCCGCACTGGAGGCCGCGGCTTCCGCAGCCAACAAGGCCGCGCCGGTTGGAGCTCCACAACAGGCGATCTCGTCGCGAGATCCCAGGCTCCTGGCGTAAAGTTCAGCGCCGCCGCCCGCAGCTGGTCGCTCCACAGACCTGCAGCTGCACGATGTTTTACCCGGCGGTCTCAGCTCACCGGAGCTCCAGCGCGGTGAACCGGGCAAGGCATCGCCCGCTCCGCGATAGCGCTCCAGCGCTGTGCCGCCGCTGAAAGCCGTGGTTCTGGGCGGTCCCCGACAGGAAACGCCGCTCCAGGCCCGCTGGTAGGCCGCGAGGACGGGTCGAAGCTGCAGCCCGGAGAAAAGTTGCCTCTCCGACCGGGTAGGGACCCTGAAAGGTAGTTTCCCCCTTCCCCCCACCCCCCACATAAAAAAAGTCTAGACCTCCAACAAAACTCTTAACTAACTAAAATAAAAAATAAAAAGATGAGACAGACAGCTGCTGGCTGGGCAGCCGTGCACAGGACAGCGTCCCCTGACTCCACTATCTTTAAGAGCCCTATCTAGCTCTTTCTTGAAAGTATCCAGAGAACCGGCCTCTGATGCAGAGAATTCCACAGACTCACAACGCCCTCTGAGGCAGAGAATTCCACAGACTCACAACTGTGTGAAAAAGTGTTTCCTCATCTCCGTTCTAAATGGCTTACCCCTTATTCTTAAACTGTGGCCCCTGGTTCTGGACTTACCCAACATCGGGAACATGTTTCCTGCCTCTAGCGTGTCCAAACCCTTAATAATCTTATATGTTTCAATAAGATACACTCTCATCCTTCTAAACTCCAGAGTAAACAAGCCAAGCTGCTCCATTCTCTCAGCATATGACAGTCCCGCCATCCCGGGAATTAACCCTGTAAACGTACACTGCACTCCCTCAATAGCAAGAATGTTCTTCCTCAAATTAGGAGACCAAAACTGCACACAATACTCCAGGTGTGGTCTCACTAGGGCCCTATACGACCGCAGAAGGACCTCTTTGCTCCTATACTCAACTCCTCTTGTTATAAAGGCCAACAAGCCATTCGCTTTCTTCACTGCCTGCTGTACCAGCACGCTTACTTTTATTGACTGATGAACAAGGACCCCCAGATCCCGTTGTACTTCCCCCTTTCCCAACTTGACACCATTTAGATAATAATCTGCTTTCCTGTTTTTGCTACCAAAATGGTTGAACTATTAGACAAGTAGTATTGGATGGATTACAGGCATGTCAATGTCAAAATAGTGGGAAAAGGTCTTACCTCATTTTCTATGGGGAGGTCAACTTCACCTGCACATTGCATCGAGCGAAAATACTCGCCAAATTTCTCATTAATTTGTTCAACAAGCAGTTTCAAGGGATTTAACCATCTTTCTTTTACCTACATAGGGGGGAAATGTTAACATAGAATCACATTGACAGCTTGTAAAAATGGTTAAAAATCCAAAATGACATGAATATAATTGCCAAAGAATTATTTGTTCCAACAACCTGTGAGATATTATGTTTATAATTGTCTAATTCACTCTTCTTTCCCTTTAGCTCCTCGGTCAAATTTTCTATTTCTTGTTTCCTCCGCTTGTATTCATCCACAACCTAAGAAAATAAATATTTTAAAGCTTATGAATTCAGCAGAGAGCAATGCATGTTATTGTCAAAACTTTATTTCACTCAGTGCATCTTGGTACTCTTCCCAGATCTATTAAGAGCTTTTTGACAAGTATTACTCATGGAGTTACTATGTAGCCTGACCGCCAAATATATTTAGTGATATTTATCCCCCATGTCATTATCAGTGTAATAATGACACATTCAATTGAATTACAAACTTCCCCACATTCGCAATTCAGTTTTTAATTCAATGGAATGAACCAGATAACATGTTTGTGTTTAATTAGTTACTGCTGTTAGTGAAGGCTTGCTACTTGTAAACTGACTACTGCATACCCTAATTAGTACCTGGCTCCACCACCTCCTCTGATAGCTCGCTCTATATACCCATCACCCCCTGAGACAACATGCGCACAGATCCCCTTTATATCTTTCTCCGTCATAAACCTATGCCCTCTAGTTTTAGACTCCCTTAATCTGGGGAAAAGACCGAAGGTCCCACGCTTTCCCTGTAGCCCTACAAACATTTCCTGGTATATATTTAATCTTTTTCAGAAATCCCTGATCAATTCTGTTACTAACAACTTTAGTGGCAGAGAGTTCCAGATCGCAACTGAGTAAAACATTTCCATATTTTTCTTATATTCTTTGCCAACAGCTTTACACTTGTGTCCTGATTTTGTTAAACCACATAACAATGGGAACACTTTTCTTTACCCTATCTAGGCCCATGATCTTGTACAGCTCTAGAAAATCCCCTTTCAACTTTCTTTGCTCCAAGTTCTGCTCTACATTGGAGACACCAGGTAATCTTCAAATGTGGCACAGGATCTTTTGTTCTCCTATCATTTTAATTTTTCACCTTCATAGAACCATATCTAATGGAAAATGGCAGAAAAACCGGATCATATTTATACTTAAAAACGTACTTGGGAGTGCTTTGAAACATTACAAGGTCATGCAGAGTGTGAAATCAATACAATTTATTTTTATTATTTTTGAATATTTTGATTTGAAACTGCAATGTCTATAACTTCACCACAAGTAGAAATGCGTAGTCGATACTCAAATACAGAAAAGTCCCAAAGTAGTACTTGGGAAGTAATCACATAGATTCCAACATGCATAACTCAATTCATTCATCCGTTAAAAACGCTAAATTTGAAATGTTAAACAAGATGTTCTTACTGAAAAATTCAATCCTGTAAAACATGATGCTCTTGACTTTTCCTCATTAAGACATGCATCTATTTCATCCAGTGAATTAGGAAGACTCTGAAATGCCTAGGCAAAGAAAGAGAAAGATTCAATCTTTAAAGTCCTAGAAAATTGAAGTACTTTATTCTGAGTTGTTAGCAATTGAAAACCAGAATGAAATAGGCAACGTTTCGGGCCGAAACCCTTCTTCAGAGTCTGAAGAAGGGGTTCAGCCCGAAACGTTGCCCATTTCCTTCGCTCCATAGATGCTGCTGCACCCGCTGAGTTTCTCCAGCTTTTTTGTGTACCGTCGATAGTTCCACAGAAACAGCCAATTGCCTACACAATCCAGCATTCTACGATTACTATCATCAAAGGAACTGTAACCATCTAATGTTTTCTTATTATCTAGAGAGCACAGTCTTGTCAAATATTCAACAACAAATGTGATTGTATATCAAATTGTTTCAAATTGTGCAACTGTGCACATAGTCAGCAAAAAAAGCTAGATTTCATAGCTGAACAATCACCACCTACAGGGGCGGATCTACTATGAAACTAATGAAGCTTAAGCTTCAGGGCCCCTAATCCCGGAGGAGCCCCAGAAGTGACTTTAGTCCAGATATTCTTCCGATTTGAATCTGATTTTTCACATCGATTAAACCCCTCGCCTCGACTAAACTTCACCTCACACTTCAACCCCGCCTCGACTAATCGCCGCCTCTCTCCTGCTCCGGTGAGGAGGGGCTGCGGCTGCCACGGGTGGGGGCGGGGCTCGACGTCAACGTCAGCGTGCGTTCGCCTCGCCCCTCCCACCGGCAGTAGTGGGAGAGAGGCGGCAATTAGTCGAGGCGCGGATTAGGTGTGAGTTGGGAGGTTTAGTTAAGTTGAGGTGGGGTTAAGGCGTGAGGTGAGGTAAGAGGTTTATTTCAGGGGCACGGTTTAGCGAGGTACAGTTTAGTCGTGGCGAGGTTTAGGTGTGAGAAGTTTGCGAGTGAGGTATCGTCGAGGTGAGGGGTTTAGTGAGTCGAGGGGATTAGCCGAGGTGTAGGTGAGGGGAAGTGAGCGTAGGTGAGGTGAGGAGAAGTGAGTGTCTGAGCTCAGGATGGGAGACCATGGTGCTGCTGAAGGAGATGAGACCACTGCCTTCTGTGCCAGAGAATTCCATAAATTCACAACTCTGGGTGAAAAAGTTTTTTCTCATCTCAGTGCTACACAAAGAGACATTTCAGGTAACATATTTTTTGTAAAGATTTTTTTAGCTGTATGAGGCCATTTATTGAAACATATAAGATTATTAAGGGTTTGGACATGCTAGAGGCAGGAAACATGTTTCCAATGCTGGGAAAGTCCAGAACCAGTGGCCAGAGTTTAAGAATAAGGGGTAGGCCATTTAGAACGGAGATGAGGAAATACTTTTTCACACAGAGTTGTGAAGACAATAGGTGCAGGAGTAGGCCATTCGGCCCTTCAAGCCAGCAGAGCCATTCAATGTGATCATGGCTGATCATCCCCAATCATTACCCCGTTCCTGCCTACTCCCCATATCCTCTGACTCCTCTATCTTCAAGAGTGGATTGGCAGCGGAGGCCAATTCTCTGGAGGCTTTCAAGAGAGAGATAGATAGAGCTCTTAAAGATAGCAGTCAATGGATATGGGAAGAAGGCAGGAAAGAGGTACTGATTGTGGATGATCAGCCATGAACACAGTGAATGGCAGACTCCTGCACCTATTGTCTGTTGTCTATTTCATGAAATATATATCTTTTGGGGGTTATTTTAATGCTTATGTGTTAGAAAAATTCTGTAGTTATGTAAACTACCAGAACGCCTGGGAATCACTTTCAATTTATTGAAAATGCAGGAGCTTCAGGCTCCTGAACCGCCACCGGGGCGCTGCCCCTGGACCCCGTCAGGGGCCAAGCCAGCCTGTCGTGGAAAAACCCCATTGAAGAAGATAAATGGTTACCCAGACCTCGTTGCTGGTTGCGAAGGGGCCCTATAACAGTTCAAGCTTCAGGGCCCCAAAAATATAAGTCCGCCACTGATCACCTATCAAACCCACAGCCAATACAGATGATAACCTCTCTTACAAATAGAAAATTCCATCAATAATATTTTATTAATTTAATAGCATAGGTACACAAGTTAACATTAATTTTCCCTTTCATTAAACTAATCCATGATTTCACCATTTAGACAATGTAAAAATGAACACCGAATGTGATTATGTTTCACATCTTTTGGTTGGTCTTATAAGTTTAGTTTTCACTTTGAAACCAGTGTACCTTTTGTTATCAGTTGAGAAGTAAAGAAAGCATTTACTATTTTTATAATTCAAATACTTAAAATTGTCTCCAGTCGCTCCCCGACGTACCTAAATATTACGCTCCGTGAACCCTTACATATGTCAGATTTTTCGCAAGTCAGAAACGGCTCTTCAGTTACCCCATTGACCATGTTACAGTTACCATGTAAAAAGTAATTGGGATGGGATTAATTTGAATAAATCTCAGGGCCTGACAGACAGTCACATGGTGAGCAATGCTTGTCTGAAATCAACAGGATCTATAGGAATGGACCGGTGTAAGCCTGTGCGCCATCTAGCAGACAGCAGGGGAATAACAGGAATGCTGAACTCAACCGATTCCTCACTTGTTTTGTTTTTTGTTGTCCAGCAGGTCCCACCATTGGCTAAATTGCAAGTCGCATTTCATAAGTGGTGGAAGGGGAAGGAGAGTTTGGAAATACATTTGAGTTCTTTCTTCTTCGGCGTTTGTAACTTTCAGTCTGCAGCGAGCACAGAATGGGAAGGAAACGGAGATTCAAAGGTGTATCTCTGCCCCCTTTTAGCTGTCGGACTGGGTAAGGCGTGCCCTTGTGCATTCCCTTCAAATTCTGCCCCAAGCACATTGGGAGAAGCACGCATATCGAAGGTGTTCTTTTAGTTTAGTGTAGAGATGCAGCTTGGAAACGTAAACAGGAAAGTAAACTTATTGCACCAGTACCGAATTGTTTATGTAAGTGTGATTTTACAGAAGTCACCTATGGTGCAAGCCGGGGTGTGTCTGTACTCTGGTAGTCATTTAAATCTGTCTAACCTCAGGTAACCCCATTCTTTTTTTTGCATCCTGAATCATCAATGATAATATATCATGTTCATCTGGAACCGTACACTTCATATTTGAATGTGCACTTCTTGAAGCCCCATTAATAAATACAAATATGTGCAGACATATAAAATTACTCCTTCAGGGCGATGACAGGCCAGGCCCAAGTTCTTCCAGGGTCTCAATCTCTGCACAATGGTATAATTCAGCAGCTCGCTTTTACTTACTGTCATCAGTTCTGGGGGGATATCTTTTTGATTTGGATCCAAGTCACAGATTTCTCTAGCTGCTTTCATACGCTCCTTACATGTATTCAAAAGTCTGTGTTTTTTGTCATCCAGACTTCTATATTGTTGCTATAATCCAAAATCAAAACAATGTCACGGACAATGGCATTATAACAATGTCAACTAGACTAATTTGACCAATTTATATACTATAAATTTTACATAAGAGAACAAGGTTACATAAATATAAATGGTAAGTGTCAAGCAAGACTTCAAACTAGAAAGGCACCACTTGCAACACATTAACGAGTTAATGCCATTTTGTATAAATTTGGATAACTCTATGGAGACTATTTAAATAAATTGAAGTGTGAAATAAAGATAGGAAAAATAATCAGTTTGATTAAAGTATCCATCGCAACTTGGGGTAAACAGAACAGTGCTGGCAAAAGCAATTCATTCATCAATCTCAATATACCGAGTCAGCATAAAGTGTGGTAACTATACCTCTTTGATTTTTTGCTCTGCATTAGATTCTTTAAATTCAGTTTCCACCTGATTCTTCTGATAAATTAACAAAGTGTTATCGAGAACAAAGAAAACTTTCTCCATGTTCAGTGTCATGCAGGTCTAGAAACAAAAGAGTGAAGGAGTGTAACAGTGCACGTCACTTCTTGGCCCCATCCCATAAACGTTCACCACCCTACTGCTCCTGTGAACAGCTATAACAAAAATGCCTATTTGCATTGCCAGTGTACTGAAAAATCTTCATAACATTGTAGACTGGAAATAAAGAAAGGGACTGATTCAGTAGTGGGTTTACTGTAATAGGATTCTGTTTAGGTTACTTGTCACATCTTTGCTTGATAAGTATGTTTTGTCGGCAACCGTAAATGATTCAATTATTATTTTATTTCCATAAGGAAGATTTCATTGAACCTTGTGAGAAATTATTTCAGTGAACTGCCCATCCATCCTGCCAGTTGGAAATAAAATGCTTGGAACAGCGTCAACATTAAAATGAAGCACAAAAATAATTCCACCCATATCACATAAAGGAAGAGAATTCGCTATCACCCAGTTTGTATGCTTGCAGGTATTTGTCCCAAGCATAGAGTATGCTCTCTACCACTTTGGATGCTAGTTAAAAGAATGTTCCATGTTACTAACTGTCTATATTCTTTAAAATAAAACTATGGCAATTTTGAAAAGAACACCTGGAAAAATGAAATCTTGATAAATGGTCAATCCCCAGGGTGCTTGCACTTTACAGATTTCATGGCAGCAATAGACAATAGATGTAGGAGTAGGTCATACGGCCCTTCAAGCCAGCACCACCATTCAATGCAATCATGGCTGATCATCCATAATCAGTACCCTGTTCCTGCCTTTTCACCATATCCCCTGACACCTAAAAGCCCTATCTAGCTCTTGAATGTTTCCAGAGAAACATAGAAAATAGGAGTAGGCCATTCGGCCATCCGAGCCTGCACCACCATTCAATATGATCATGGCTGATCATCCAACTCAGTATCCTGTACCTGCCTTCTCTCCATACCCCCTGATCCCTTTAGCCACAAGGGCACATCTAACTCCCTCTTAAATATAGCCAATGAACTGGCCTCAACTACCTTCTGTGGCAGCTGGTCTCCACTGCCCTCCGAGGCAGAGAATTCCACAGACTCTGAACTGTGTGAAAAAGTGTTACCTCATCTCCGTTCTAAATGGCTTACCCCTTATGCTTAAACTGTGGCCCCTTGTTCTGGACTCTCCCAACATCGGGAACATGTTTCCTGCCTCTAGCGTGTCCAAACCCTTAATAATCTTCTATGTTTCAATAAGATCCCCTCTCATCCTTCTAAATTCCAGAGTATACAAGCCCAGCCGCTCCATTCTATCAACATATGACAGTCCCGCCAACCAGGGAATTAACCCTGTGAACCTACGCTGCACTCCCTCAATAGCAATAATGTCCTTCCTCAAATTTGGAGCAAACTGCACACAATACTTCAGGTGTGGTCTTACTAGGGCCCTGTACAACTGCAGAAGGACCTCTTTGCTCCTATACTCAACTCCTCTTGTTATGAAGGCCAACATGCCATTTGCTTTCTTCGCTGCCTACTGTACCTGCATGCTTACTTTCATTGACTGATGAACAAGGACCCCCAGATCCCATTATACTTCCCCTTTTCCCAACTTGACACCATTTAAATAGTAATCTTCCTTCCTTTTTCTACCAAAGTGGATAACCTCACATTTATCCACATTAAACTGCATCTGCCCACTCACCCAACCTGTCCAAGTCACCCTGCATTCTCATAGCATCCTACTCACAGTTCACACTGCCACCCAGTTTTGTGCCATCTGCAAATTTGCTAATGTTACTTGTAATCCCTTCATCTAAATCATTAATATGTATTGTAAATAGCTGCGGTCCCAGCACCGAGCCTCGCGGTACACAACTAGTCACTGCCTGCCATTCTGAAAGGGACCCGTTAATCGCTACTCTTTGTTTCCTGTCTGCCAACCAATTTTCTATCCATGTCAGCACTGTACCCCTAATACCTTGTGCCCTAATTTTGCCCACTAATCTCCTATGTGCGACCTTATCAAATGCTTTCAGAAAGTCCAGGTACATCCACTGGCTCTTCGTTGTCCATTTTCCTAGTTACATCCTCAAAAAATTCCAGAAGATTAGTCAAGCATGATTTCCCCTTCGCTCCATGCTGTTATGCTATCCAAATGTGCCGCTATTTCATATTTTATGATTGACTCCAGCATCTTCCCCAACACCAATGTCAGGCTAACTGGTCTATAATTTCCTGTTTTCTCTCTCCTGCCTTTCTTAAAAAGTGGGATAACATTAGCTACCCCCCCAATCCACAGGAACTGATCCTGAATCTATAGAACATTGGAAAATTATCACCAATGCGTCCATAACTTCAAGAGCCACTTCCTTAAGTACCCTGGGATGCAGACCAACAGGCCCTGGGGATTTATCAGCCTTCAGTCCCATCAGTCTATCCAACACCATTTCCTGCCTAATGTGGATTTCCTTCAGTTCCTCCATCCCCCAGATCCTCTGGCTAGTACATCAGGAAGATTGTTTCTGTCCTCTTTAGTGAAGACAGATCTTAAGTACCACTTCAACTCATCTGTCATTTCCTTGTTCCCCATAATAAATTCACCTTTTTCAGTCTTCAAGGGTCCAACTTTGGTTTAAACTATTTTTTTCCTCTTCACATTCCTAAAGAAGCTTTTACTATCCTCCTTTATATTCTTGACTAGATTACCTTCATACCTCATCTTTTCTCCCCGTATTGCCTTTTTAGTTATCTTCTGCTGCTCTTTAAACGTTACCGAATCCTCTGGCTTCCCGCTCATCTTTGCTATGTTATACTTCTCTTTTATTTTTATACTGTCCCTGACTTCCCTTGTCAGACACGGTAGCCCTTTACTCCCCTTGGAATCTTTCTTCCTCTTTGGAATGAACTGATCCTGCACCTTCTGTATTATTCCCAGAAATACCTGCCATTGTTGTTCCACTGTCATCCAGTCAACTTTGGCCAGCTCCTCCCTCATGGCTCCATAGTCCCCTTTATTCAACTGTATTACTAACACCGATTTATCCTTCCCCCTCCCAAATTGTAGATTAAAACGTATCATATTATGGTCACTACCTCCTAATGGCTTCTTAACCACATTCCCTTATCAAATCAGGTTCATTACACAACGCTAAATCCAGAATTGCCTTCTCCCTGGTCGGCTCCAGTAAAGCTGCTCTAAGAATCCATCATGGAGGCACTCCACAAATTCCCTTTCTTGGGGTCCAGTGCCAACCTGATTTTCCCAGTCTACCTGCATGTTGAAATCTCCCATAACAAACGTAGCATTACCTTTACGACATGCCAATTTTAACTCTTGATTCAAATTGCACCCTATATCCAGGCTACTGTTTGGGGGCCTGTAGATGTCCCAATAAGGTATTTTTACCCTTACAATATCTTTGTTCTATCCATACTGACTCCACATCTCCTGTTTCAATGTCACGCCTTGCAAGGGACTGAATTTCCTTCCTCACCAACAGAGCTACCCCACTCCCTCTGCCCACCAGTCTGTCTTTTCGATAGGATGTATACCCTTGAATATTCAGTTCCCAGCCCTGGTCCTCTTGCAGCCTTGTCTCTGTAATTCCTACAACATCATACTTGCCAATTTCCAACTGAGCCTCAAGCTCATCCACTTTATTTCTTATACTTCGTGCATTCATATACAACACTGACTTTGGTATTCACCTCTCCTCTCACTCCCCTCTCACTAATACAAGCATAGAGGTACAGCAGTCTTTTTGCATAAAACAGATCATGTGTCTTTTGCACTTCATAGCCTCAGTGGTGTTAACATTTAGTTTTGAAACGAGCTAAGAAAGCAATTTAAAACATTTTACACACAAATCAACTTTTAATTGCAAAGTATGGTTAACAATTAACACATTGAAATACAAGGCCAAGACTTGAAAATATCAATTTTCTATAAATAAAATATACATATAATTGAAAATATATATAAAATAATTTAAATCTACATTGTAGAATTCGTACAGACTTAATCCAAAGGTATATTAAAGTCAATAGCCTTTTTTGTTGTTGAAGAAATCAATAAAATATTCCTAGGTATGGGTGGCTCTTTAGCATCTTAATTTATTATATTATTTTCATAAAATGCATTGATTTGTGTCACTGCTGGTTACACATTAATGATTTCTTAACAAAAAAAATTACACAAATATGTCCATACACTTTTTAGCATATTTTGTCAGAGATTTGAGAAATGGAAAGAACTTATTACAAACAAGTATTGTTCCATAAATTCCTTTGTGTCTGTCCTACCTTGATGAGCTGCGTTAATTCCGAAACAAGTTTGGCTTTCTGGGTATAAATTGCCTTCATCTTCGCATTAGCTTTTTGTTCTTCCTCTTGAAGATTGATGGTGTCCATCTCCATCTGCTTGAGACTGAGAATAAATTGGCAAATGTGAGCGTTGAACTAGCAATTCTCTGTTAACACAATAATACTGTGCCAAAATTGTCAACGCTTCAGGTAAGAGCCTGCTGCCACTGTTACTTTGTATTTACTGTACATTTATGCTATACAGAGATCAGATTTACATCGGGACACTACGTCCTAGGGTTAACCTCCTTTGGTTCTAAAATCAATAAAGTTATCGACAAAAAGGCTGTCCAACCCAATTATCACAAAGACATTTAAGCTTCAAATGCTTTTGTGACATCCATTATCTGAAGCTTCTTCCTCACAGATCAATGGCTGATTTCATTTTGTTTGCATTAATATTCCATTATTAAAATAATACAAGGAAGTAACAGATACAGTGCTCTCCATAATATTTGGGACAAAGACCCATCATTTATTTATTTGCCTCTACTCCACAATTTGTGATTTGTAATAGAAAAAAATCACATGTGGTTATAGTGCACATTATCAGATTTTAATGGACGCCATTTTTTAACATTTTGGTTTGTAATGTAGTAATGTAAAATAGTTGTAATGTAGAAATTACAGCAGTGTTTATACATAGCCCCTCCATTTCAGGGCACCATAATGTTTGGGACACAGCAATGTCATGTAAATGAAAGTAGTCATGTTTAGTATTTTGTTGCATATCCTTTGCATGCAATGACTGCTTGAAGTCTGCGATTCATGGACATCACCAGTTGATGGGTGTCTTCTCTGGTGATGGTCTGCCAGGCCTGTATTGCAGCCATCTTTAGCTTATGCTTATTTTGGGGACTAGTACCCTTCAGTTTTCTCTTCAGCATATAAAAGGCATGTTCAATTTTGTTCAGATTGGGTGATTGACTGGGCCACTCAAGAATTGACCAGTTTTGAAACTTCTTTGTTGCTTTAGCAGTATGTTTAGGATCATTGTCTTGCTGTAGAATGAACTGCCGACGAATGAGTTTTGAGGAATTTGTTTGAACTTGAGCAGATAGGGTGTGTCTATACACTTCACAATTCATTATGCTACTACCATCAGCAGTTGTACCATCAATGAAGATGAGTGAGTCAGTACCTTCAGCAGCCGTACATGCCCAGGCCATAACACCCCCATCACCTTGTTTCACAGATGAGGTGGTATGTATTGGATCTTGGGCAGTTCCTTCTCTCCTCCATACTTTGCTATTGCCATTACTCTGATATAAGTTAATCTTCGTCTCATTTGTCCACGAGACCTTTTACCAGAACTGTGGTTGCTCTTTTAAGTACTTCTTGGCAAACTATAACCCAGCCATCCTATTTTTGCGGCTAACCAGTGGTTTGCATCTTGCAGTGTGGCCTCTGTATTTCTGTTCATGAAGTCTTCTGCAGACAGTGGTCATTGATAAATCCACACCTGACTCTTGAAGAGTGTTTCTGATCTGACGGACAGGTGTTTGGGCGTTTTTCTTTATTATAGAGAGAATTCTTCTGTCATCAGCTGTGGAGGTCTTCCTTGGCCTACCAGTTCCTTTGCGATTAGTAAGCTCATCAGTGCTCTCTTTCTTCCAAATGATGTTCCAAACAGTTGATTTTGGTAAGCCTAACGTTTGGCCGATGTCTCTAAGTTTTATTAGAAGCATAGAAAATAGGTGCAGGGGTAGGCCATTCGCCCCTTCGAGTCTGCACCGCCATTCAATATGATCATGGCTGATCATCCAACTCAGTATCCTGTACCTGCCTTCTCTCCATACTCCCTGATCCATTTAGCTACAAGGGCCACATCTAACTCCCTCTTAAATATAGCCAATGAACTGGCCTCAACTACATTCTGTGGCAGAGAATTCCAGAGATTCACCACTCTCTGTGTAAAAAATGATTTTCTCATCTCAGTCCTAAAAGATTTCCCCTTTATCCTTAAACTGTGACCCCTTGTTTTGGACTTCCCCAACATAGGGAACAATCTTCCTGCATCTAGCCTGTCCAACCCCTTAAGAATTTTGTAAGTTTCTATAAGATCCCCCCTCAATCTTCTAAATTCTAGCGAGTACAAGCCGAGTCTATCCAGTCATTCTTCATATGAAAGTCCTGACATTCCAGGAATCAGTCTGGTGAACCTTCTCTGTACTCCCTCTATGGCAAGAATGTCTTTCCTCAAATTAGGAGACCAAAACTGTACGTAATACTCCAGGTACAACTGCAGTAGAACCTCCCTGCTCCTATACTCAAATCCTTTTGCTATGAATGCTAACATACCTTTCGCTTTCTTCACTGCCTGCTGCAGCTGCATGCCTACTTTTAATGTGTTCAAGAAGGAACTGCAGATGCTGGAAAATCGAAGGAACACAAAAATGCTGGAGAAACTCAGCGGGTGCAGCAGCGTCTATGGAGCGAAGGAAATAGGTGACGTTTCGGGCCGAAACCCTTCTTCAGACTGATAGGGGATGGGGGGTGGGGGAGAAGGAATGAAAAGGGGGGGGGGGGATGGGAGGAGACAGCTCGAGGGTTAAGGAAGGGGAGGAGACAGCAAGGGGTACCAAAATTGGGAGAATTCAATGTCCATGCCCGCCGGCCGCAGGCTACCCAGGCGGAATATGAGGTGCTGTTCCTCCAATTTCCGGTGTTGCTCACTCTGGCAATGGAGGAGACCCAGGACAGAGAGGTCGGATTGGGAATGGGAGGGAGAGTTGAAGTGCTGAGCCACCGGGAGTTCAGGTAGGTTCTTGCGAACTGAGCGGAGGTGTTCGGCGAAACGATCGCCCAACCTCCGCTTGGTCTCACCGATGTAAATCAGCTGGCATCTAGAGCAGCGGAAGCAGTAGATGAGGTTGGAGGAGATACAGGTGAACCTTTGTCTCACCTGGAACGACTGCTTGGGTCCTTGAATGGAGTTGAGGAGGGAGGTATAGGGACAGGTGTTGCATTTCTTGCGGTTGCAACGGAAAGTGCCCAGGGTGGGGGTGGTACGGGAGGGAAGGGAAGAATTGACAAGGGAGTTGCGGAGGGAGCGGTCTTTGCGGAAGGCAGACATGGGGGGAGATGGGAAGATGTGGCGAGTGGTGGGGTCACGCCTACTTTTAATGACTGGTGTGCCATGACACCCAGGTCTCGTTGCATCTCCCCTTTTCCTAATCGGCCACCATTCAGATAATAGTCTACTTTCCTGTTTTTGCCACCAAAGTGGATAACCTCACATTTATCCACATTATACTGCATCTGCCATGCATTTGCCCACTCACCCAGCCTATCCAAGTCACCTTGCAGCCTCCTAGCATCCTCCTCACAGCTAACACTGCCCCCCAGCTTCGTGTCATCCACAAACTTGGAGATGTTGCATTCAATTCCCTCGTCCAAATCATTAATATATATTGTAAATAGCTGGGGTCCCAGCACTGAGCCTTGCGGTACCCCACTAGTCACTGCCTGCCATTGTGAAAAGGACCCGTTTACTCCTACTCTTTGCTTCCTGTCTGCCAGCCAGTTCTCTATCCACATCAATACTGAACCCCCAATACCGTGTGCTTTAAGTTTGTATACTAATCTCTTATGTGGGACCTTGTCGAAAGCCTTCTGAAAGTCCAGATATAACACATCCACTGGTTCTCCCTTATCCACTCTACTAGTTACATCCTCGAAAAATTCTATAAGATTCGTCAGAAATGATTTACCTTTCATAAATCCATGCTGACTTTGTCCAATGATTTCACCACTTTCCAAATGTGCTGCTATCCCATCTTTAATAACTGATTCTAGCAGTTTCCCCACTACCGATGTTAGACTAACTGGTCTGTAATTCCGTTTTCTCTCTCCCTCCATTTTTAAAAAGTGGGGTTACATTAGCTACCCTCCAATCCTCAGGAACTACTCCGGAATCTAAAGAATTTTGAAAAATTATCACTAATGCATCCATTATTTCTGGGGCTACTTCCTTAAGTACTCTGGGATGCAGCCTTTCTGGCCCTGGGGTTTATCGGCCTTTAATCCATTCAATTTACCTAACACCACTTCCCAGCTAACCTGGATTTCACTCAGTTCCTCCGTCTCATTTGACCCCCGGTCCCCTGCTATTTCCGGCAGATTATTTGTCTTCCTTAGTGAAGACAGAACCAAAGTAGTTATTCAATTGATCTGCCATGTCCTTGTTCCCCACGATCAATTCACCTGTTTCTGACTGCAAGGGACCTACATTTGTTTTAACTAATCTTTTTCTCTTCACATATCTATAAAAACATTTGCAGTCAGTTTTTATGCTCCCTGCCAGTTTTCTTTCAGAGTCTATTTTCCCTTTCCTAATTAAGCCCTTTGTCCTCCTCTGCTGGACTCTGAATTTCTCCCAGTCCTCTGGTAGGCTGCTTTTTCTGGCTAATTTGTATGCTTCATCTTTTGTTTTGATACTATCCCTGATTTCCCTTGTTATCCACGGATGCACTACCTTCCCTGATTTATTCTTTTGCCAAACTGGGATGAACAATTGTTGTAGTTCATCCATGCAGTCTTTAAATGCCTTCCATTATTGCATATCCACCATCAACCCTTTAAGAGTCAATTGCCAGTCTATCTTGGCCAATTCACGTCTCATACCCTCAAAGTTACCTTTCTTTAAGTTCAGGACCCTTGTTTCTGAATTAATAATGTCACTCTCCATCCTAATGAAGAACTCTACCATATTATGGTCACTCTTGCCCAAGGGGCCACGCACAACAAGACTGTTAACTAACCCTTCCTCATTACTCAATACCCAGTCTAGAATAGCCTGCTCTCTCGTTGGTTCCTCTACATGTTGGTTTAGAAAACTATCCCGCATACATTCCAAGAAATGCTCTTCCTCAGCACCCTGCCAATTTGATTCACCCAATCTATATGTTGATTGAAGTCACCCATTATAATTGTTTTATCTTTGTTGCACGCATTTCTAATTTCCTGTTTGATGTTATCCCCAACTCCACTACTACTGTTAGGTGGCCTGTACACAACACCCACTAGCGTTTTCTGCCCCTTAGTGTTTCGCAGCTCCACCCATATCGATTCCACGTCCTCCAAGCTAATGTCCTTCCTTTCTATTGCGTTAATCTCTTCTCTAACCAGCAACGCTACCCCACCTCCTTTTCCTTTCTGTCTATCCCTCCTGAATATTGAATATTCCTGGATGTTCAGTTCCCAGCCTTGGTCACCCTGGAGCCATGTCTCCGTGATCCCAACTATATCATAGTCATTAATAGCTATCTGCACATTCAACTCATCCACCTTATTACGAATGCTCCTTGCATTGAGACACAAAGCATTCAGGCTTGTTTTTACAACACTCTTACCCCTTATACAATTATGTTGAAAAGTGGCCCTTTTTGATTTTTGCCCTGGATTTGTCTGCCTGCCACTTTTACTTTTCACCTTGCTGCTTCTACTCTCATTTTACACCCCTCTGTCTCACCGCTCACACATTTAAGAAACCCTTTCCCTTTTACTCCATCCTCGACTATCCCATTTGACACCCCACCCCCCTTATTCAGTTTAAAACCACCCGTGTAGCAGTGGCAAACCTGCCTGCCAGAATGCTGGTCCCCCACCTGTTAAGATGCAATCCGTCACTTTTGTACAGCTCCCCCTTACTCCAAAACAGATCCCAGTGATCTAAGAATCTAAATCCCTGATCTAAATCACCAGTTCCTCAGCCACACATTCAGGTCCCGTATCTCCCTGTTCCTGCTCTCGCCAGCACGAGGAACTGGAAACAAACCGGAGATAACAACCCTGGAGTTCCTCCTTTTCAGCATTTTTCTGAGCTCTCTAAAGCACTACCACTTCCAGCTGTTCACCTTCGCCCTTGAGGATTTTCTGCACTCTGTCCGTGACATCCTAGATCCTGGCACCAGGAAGGCAGCACACCATCCTCGAATCCCGTCTGTTGCCGCAGAAACCCCTGTCCGTACCTCTCACAATGGAGTCTCCCACTACAATGGCGTTGCCTGACGTTGGCCTATTTGGTTTTGGCTCAACAGCCCTTTTTGATTCTTGTTTCTCAGGCTCATAATGGCTTCTTTGACTTTCATTGGAACAACTTTGGTCCTCATATTGATAAACAGCAATAAAAGTTTCCAAAGGTGATGGAAAGAATGTAGGAAAGACTAGGTGCTGAGAGCTCTCTTATACCTGCATTAAGAAGACAATTAAACACACCTGAGCAATTACAAACGCCTGTGAAGCCATGTGTCCGAAACATTATGGTGCCCTGAAATGGGGGGGGGGGACTATGAATAAATACAGCTGTAATTTCTACATGGTGAAACCAAAATGTATAAAAATACCCTTTACTAAAATCTGACAATGTGCACTTTAACCACATGTGATTTTTTTTCTATTACAAATCTCAAATTGTGGAGTAGAGGCAAATAAATAAATGATGGGTCTTTGTTCCAAACATTATGGAGGGCACTGTATAATACAAAATCTAGTAAGTGCTCAAAGTTCTGCTGCTTGTTTTGCATAATTAAAGACAATGCAGATTCTATCAATATCTTGCATTAATTCAGGTTTTGTATAATTGTTGCATACTTCAAGGTCCACAAATAACCCTTCCATACCAGAATGATAAAAGTGCAAAACTGGAATCGCAGAGGCCACTTCAAAAGTAAAATGTGATATTATGCACTGAAAATATACACTCGCAATGTGTTATATTCCCTTGATAAATCATATATTCATGTCATAGGAGCAGAATTAGGCTATTCGGCCCATCGAGTATACTCAGCCCCTCAATCGTGGCTGATCTATCTTTCCCTCTCAATCCCATTCTCCTGCCTTCTCCCCGTAAACTTTGACACCCTGACTAATCATTAATCATCATTCCATAAATAATTTGTTCTTAAATAACCATTCAAAAACCCCGCTAAAACCAACATTTTGTTGGACAGTGAATTTGTTAAAGAGCAGTGCTTTACAGGTTGTCTTCTATATAACAAACACTTTGAGGATTTCCATTGTAAAGGTGGTAAAGAAAGTACGGAAAACAAGCTGAGTAGCACAGTAAGGGGGAAGTACCTGTCGTTCTTTGTGCTGATTTTTTGTTCTAATTGCCTTCTTTTGCTCTTCATCTCCAAAAGTTCTTTTTTCTTTGTCCTTAGTTCATTATCTTTCCGCTCCAGATGCCTGTACGTCTCAGAAATTTCAGCAATGCGTGATTCCACTGCATTTAGCTTTGCAGTTATCCCCTGCAAACAAAGCATGCAAATGGCATGACATTATGCAACTATCTTTTGCTCTGTCTGTTTTCTTACTGCAGTTTGCTTTTACATTGAAATGAAAAGGTAACTAACAACATTGTAAGAAAAAGTAATGCCACATGATTACAGGCCAGCTCCTTATAGTTCCCAACGGGTTCTAGGGCTTAACCACTCGGAAGAAAACCATGCTACATTTTCCAGAAGAAAAATATTACAAACAAAAAAACGCAGTTTAGACAAGATAGGCAAAATCCAATTGCACGTTTAGGGGAAAACAGCATTCCAGAACATTGTAATGGCATAGCATTTACTAACACTCCAAAGCTAGACAACTGGAATGATAGATATCTGTGATCCTCAAAAATAACACATCCTGGAAAATATTTTAATTATTTTATGCCTTCAACATTCAAACGAAAAGGGAGGAGGGGGGGAGAAGAGGAGGAGGGGGGAGAGGAGGAGGAGGGGGGAGAGGAGGAGGAGGGGGGAGAGGAGGAGGGAGGGAGAGGAGGAGGGAGGGAGAGGAGGAGGGGGGAGAGGAGGAGGGGGGAGAGGAGGGGGGGGGGGGAGGAGGAGGGGAGCGGGGCGAGCGAGCGGGCTGCGAAAAGCGAATGGACTGCGAAAAGCGAGCGGACTGCGAAAAGCGAGCGGGCGACGTCACTCGCAGCGCCTGAACACAACGTGCAGCCATTGTGACGTCATTACGTCATCAGCCAAAACCAGCCGAATGTCTAAGTTATTTGAAATATTTTAACATTTTGATTAATAACTGGAGAAATAATGCATTATTTTTTCAGATAAGCGATTTTTGACTTAACGGGATAAATCTCTACATGAATATGTAAATTTTTTACCATTAGACCAAGTGGGGTCTCGTCCCCTCAACGAGCGGTTGTGGGAGGGGGGGCGGCATGCGGCGTCACACACATACTAACCACCCCTCACACACAAACTAACCACCCCCCTTGATACTATATTAATATTATTAATTAGCTCCTTTTACCCCATCCACGCCCTATCCACTCATGCACAGCCCCCAACTCACAGGGGCAGAGAGACGGGCAGAGAGATAGAGAGGGGGGCAGAGAGACAGAGAGAGGGGCAGAGAGAGAGAGGTGACTTCACCTATGCTGTAATGTTAATAAAGTCTTTGGACCTTAAACACGGTGTGAGACTTTGGTTATTCCAACAGCAGAATCACAACATGGTATCAGAGTGTACGGACTCATTCCTTGCTTAATTATATTGCTTTTATTTCAGTTTGTTGTTTTCTTCAGTGATATTGCAATGGCTTCTGCTCTCAGAAAACCGGAGACCCTGGTATTTGATGAGGATCTTGCAGAACAGTGGCGAGTATTTGAAGAGAATTTCTCAATTTACATTGAAGCAACTCACCCTAAATGCTGCTCCCAGTGTTCCGGGCGTCAATTCTGCTTAATCTGGCAGGCACAGAAGCTCCTTGCCCTGCCAGAAGATTTCACTATGAACCGGCTAGATTTGACCCGGCTGGTGTCCAGATTGCTCCTGCTGAATCTATCAGAAAGCCTGACTGCTTACTGCGCAAATTCCGACAGTTTATGTGAGTCATGAACAAACTTAGTCATGGAGCAGCATTTGTTCTTTTCCCGAAGCCAGAGACAGGGAGAACATGTGGAGATGTATGTCAGTGCATTGAAGCACATTGCCAATAGATGCGATTTCAGGGATATATGTGATAGCCTTGTCCGTGACCGTCGGTCACGGAATCCGCAATGATAAATTACGTGACAGGTTATTGCGGGATGCTGACTCTAGACTGTTGAAAACCGCTGTCGTATTGCTGAAATGGCTGACGCTCACACAAAAGTCTTGGGACATTGCTGATCATGAGATTAATGTTACCGGTATGTCATCAAATCTCTCCCAGTTTTCCTCAAGTGCCTGATACCTCTATCAAGTTGAGACTAATTGAAAATTGCTTTAACTGTGGCGGTTCACATGCTGCTGTTCGTGACCGTTGACCTGCATATGGAATATTATGTCGATTTTGCGACAAAATAAATCTTTTCTTTAAATGCTGTCGTTCACGTAGCAACAGAGTTCAAAACAAGACAATCTGTTAAATCGCTTGGCTGTGAGAACTTGCTCTCAGAATACTCTCAACCAGCTCCCACGGATTTGCAGGCTGCTGGCGAAAGTTTTGACGTCGATGTACATTCCTTGTCTGATTTAATGCATAAACAACTGGACCCCCAGGTCGCTTTGCTCCTTAATGGCAAGAATTTCTATCTGAAAGTTGATTCCGGGGCCAGGTGCAATGTCATGTGCCTAGCTGTGTTTAAAAAGTTACAAAAAACAGAGTCTGTTATTCCAACGGCTGTCTCCCTTGTCCATTTGCAGGAGGACCAGTGCACCCTATCGGTCAAGTTGAGTTACGCTGCTGTCTTAACTCGCATGTCTACAACCTGAGTTTCTATGTGGTTCGTGAAAATGTGCCGTCTCTACTGGGTGTCAACGCATGTCAAGACATGTGTCTTATCTCTTTCGTCCCATCTGTTTGTCATCTGACTACAGACTGTGACTTTAGACATCAAAGCCGGACACAATACAAGATTTTATTTGACGATAAGCTGGGCAGGTTGCCTGTCAGATACACGATCACCATTGACCCAGAGGCAATTCCAGTTATTTTTCCAGCTCATAAGATTCCCCATGCTATGTGGGACCACGTTCAAAGTGAACTTAACAGAATGGTGTCTCTAGGTGTAAATGCTCCCGTCGCTGACCCCTCGGATTGGGTCTCCACCATGGTCATGGCTACGAAGAAGAGTAAAGACAAGATACGAATTTGCATCAACCCCAAGGACTTAAACACAGCAATCAAACGACCTTGCTATCCCATGTGCACTGTGGACGAGATCACAGCGCAGATGGCTGAGGCAATTTATTCACAGTGCTAGATGCCAAGAATTCATTCTGGCAGATTTCGCTGGAACACAACTCCTCCAAGTTAACCACTTTCAGCACTCCGTTCGGACGTTACAGATTTCTTCGCATGCCTTTTGGAATAAGCTCTGCTAGCGAACTATTTCAACAAGCTATGGAGCAGTTGTTTGCAGGCTACCCATGCTCCATCGTAGTGGATGACATCCTCGTAACGGGACGAACTGTCGAAGAACACGATTCTAATCTGACAAAGGTCCTGGATCGTGCCACGGCCATCAACCTCAAGCTCAACCCCCAATAATGCAAATTCAGGGTAAATAAGGTGAAATACCTAGGCCATGTGTTTACTAAAGACGGCCTAAAAACTGATCCGACGAAAATCAGTGCTATCAACGAGCTCCCAGCGCCCACAGACGTTCTAAGTTTGCGGAGATTCCTTGGCATGGATAATTACTTGAGTAAATTAAATCCGGGTTTTAATGAAATATCAGCCCCATTGCGCCAGCTTACACACAAAGACACTGCTTGGACCTGGCACGAGCAACAGCAGAGGGCGTTCGACATTCTTAAGCAGCAGATGTCTTGTGCTCCTACTCTCGCTTACTTTGATCCTAAACGACCGGTCACACTGACTTGTGACGCTTCACAACACGGACTAGGCGCAGCATGTCCTCAAAATGATGGCAACGGCAATAAGCCTGTTGCCTATGCCTCGCGCACTATGACTGACTCAAAACAACAGTATGCCCAAATTGAGAAAGAGCTGTTGACGGTTGTTTTCGCCTGCAAGAAATTTAACGACTTTATCTTTGGACACACGGTCACGATTGAAACTGACCACCAACCTCTGAGGAGAAAGAAGAGGGAGGGCGCAGAGGGAGTGCTGGGGGTGAGGGAGAATGGAGGAGGATAGGGGTAGGAAGAGGAATGATGAGGTAATGGAGGAGGAGAGGGGGAGGAGAGGAGGGGAGGGAGGTCGTGAGGCGAGGAAGCAGAGGAGGGTTGGTGGAGGTTGGGGAGAGGGAGGATAATGGTGGAGGTGAATAGGGGACTGGAGAGGCAGAGTGAGCTGCATTCACATTGATCTTATATTTTTACAAGTTAGTGCCACATCAATGCAGATGGGGGCTGTGGATGAGTGGTGGAATATTGCGTTGGGGGACCAGGCCTCCCGTGTGACAGGGACTCAACGGGTCCCACTTGGTCTAGTGTGTGTGTGTGTGTGTGTGTGTGTGTGTGTGTGTGTGTGTGTGTGTGTGTGTATACACATACACACGCACACATAATTATATATTATTATTATTATTATATTACTAACTCTCATCTTGTTTGTTTATATGCGTGTGTGCAAGTGCGTGATATCCCAAAACCCCGCCAAACGGTGCACGATAGCACTACAATTTTTGGCCCACCTTACTCACCATTGTCCTGGGATGTAAATGAAACAAGTTTCATTCGGAATGATGTTATATTTTCCAAGTTATTGACATTTTAAACTTTACAAAAATCACTTTTCAAACCACTTTTCCGCAAGCCCTGCCCGTCAGCCGAGTTCGACGTCACAATGGGATCCCGTTCAACGTCACAATGACGTCAAATGGTATCCCGAATCTCATTTACATTAAAAAATCGTGATATAAAAAAAAAAAGAACTCCGCTTTAATCAAATTCTTCCGTTTTCATCTACAGCAAACATTGTGTCCAGGTTATTTTAAAGAAAAATCGCGATTTTCATTGAGAATTTCATTTGATGTGACGGAGTGACTGAGGGAGGGAGTGACTGAAGGTAGCGGAAAGGATTGGGAGGGAGATGCGAGGGAGGGAGTGGGGGAGGGGAAAGAAGAGGTAGCGTGAAGAGGAAGGGGAGGGAGTGCTGGATGAGGGGGAATGGAGGAGGATAGGGGTAGGAAGAGGGATGTCGAGGCATAGTTGATGGAGGGTTGCCGTGACTCGCGTCACAACGGGAACCCCTCAGCCGCGCCTGTGCAGTTGCGGACTATGGGTCATTGGTGGAATATTGCCATGGGGGACGGCCCCAACGGGTCCGCACCTGGTCTAGTAATTGTTTAAAAGCTTACTTTTGCTTGATCATCCAATCGTCTTCTTTCCTCCACATCCACTTGAACGAGGAGGAATTGTGCATTTCTCAATGCTGTGTTACTTGAAACGGTCTTATTGGAATATGCAGATTTTTTAACACTGTATCGCTCATCTCCTGTGTAGATCTGACGCAGTTGAGTTTCTTTTATCACCTGTAAAAGTGCCAATATTGGTAAGTGTAATAATGTAATAAATATTGTTTACACTCCAGTACAATCTATCCAAACACTCCCTAGTCTATATATTTTTATTAATTCAGCAATACAAAAGGTAAATTCTCAAAAGTAAAATCATGTCTCTTGACCCACAAGCTCAACATTTAAACAAAAAAAAACATAAGCAGAATTTCTGTAGATTAAGAGAATTCAACCAACCCAAACTTACATTTGAACAATAATATCTAGCCTGACAGCTGTAAAGAATTGGGTGCAAAATAAATTCTTAGTTGTTGAAAACTTTTCCTATACTGACGTGAAAACCATCATCTATTGGCCGGTCCTCTGATCATAGATTTACTTAATTTGATTGCTGTTAACCTAGACACACAAGAAACTGTAGTGCTGCAATCTTGAACCAAACACAGTGCTGGAAGAACACAACAGGTTAAGTGGAAAGTATGGTAGAATGACATGAAGGAAATGGATAGATGACATTTTGGGTCAGGACCCTTCAAGTGTCTCAACCTAAAATACCGTCTGTCCATTTCCTTCACAGACCTGACCACGGAGTTCCTCCAGCACTGTGTTTTGCTGGTAAATTATGAATATTCTGGTACATTGCAATATCATAGAGGATCCAAGTATGAATATATTACTTTAATTTAGTTTGGTTTAAAGATACAGCTTCTAAACAGGCGTGTCAGCCCACCGAGTCTACATCGGCCAATGATCACCCATACACTAGGGACAATTTACACACAAGAGGCAATTTACAGAAGCCAATCGACCTGCTGCACATCTTTGGAATGTGGGAGGAAACAGGACCACCCAGGGAAAAACTCGTGTTGGAGGTCCCGGTCACAGGGAGAGCATACAAATTTGTACAAACATCTGGATCAAACTTGGGTCTCTGGCGCTGTAAGGTAGCAACTCTACTACTGTGCCACCATACGAAGATATTTCTATTAGTGAACCTGCTAAAAACCAGGGGGTTGTTTGTACAATTTCTGTCAGTAAAGAATTAAGGAGAAATTGTTTTTGCTAAGGGATGCAAGGTTATCAAGATGATCAACCATGATCACATTGAACGGCCGAATGGCCTACTCCTGCACCTACTGTCTATTGTAAATGCATCTGACAAAAGGCAATAGAATAACACACTAAAGGTTGGAAGAAATTGGATGGGGGAAAGCTTGTGTGAATCATAAACCAGTATCAATCAGTTGTGTCAAATGATTGTGTTCTGTGCTATAAATTGTATGGTGTAACATTTTCAGTTAATAATCAAAATCAAATTAACCACTGCATTCTAAATCACCATCAATGAGTAGTACTAATGACCAAATTGTTATTGCAATTGACATATATCCTTATTTTGTTACGATTTCTATAAATACGTGGATTATTTGTCTGTTTCTTAACAAACAAAGGGAAAAAAACATTTTTGCAGGGATGAAAAGCAAGTAAAATAGTCTTAACTACTGAATCTGATTGAGCCACAAACAATATATATTCACTGAAATAGAAACTGAAAATTCACCCCTTGATTACTTTGTTCCACGGCTCATTTAGAGTATGGAATCTATCCAGACGATGTCTGGGCTGGTCAGTGTGCCACTGATTATTTCAAACGTGCAGGAGGTCAAATTAATATAACAGAAACTACTTTCCTAAGATTCATTTGACATTAATCATAGGAAAGTAGGTTCTGTTATATAGAAAAGTTATTCATGATAAACATCATACATTTTGTAGCCTTTTCTGAAAAGAGGCCTTTGGGGAGATGCAACATACCTACTGGTACAAAAGCCCAGAATGAACTTTGGGAAAATGAACCCAGGCTAATGAATGAGCATTACTTAATTTCAAAAAGCTTTTGACAAAGTAGCATAGAGAAAGAGAATCCCAAGGGATTGGATTAGATCGGGAATTGGCTGTACTCAGGGCTGTCTTCATATGATTTATATTAAGACCACATTTTTATGATAATGGGTAGAGACAAGGGAAGTCAGCAGATGACATAAAGATCTGTACAGTTGCCAAAACCCCCGGTAGTTAAATAAATCAGAATCTTATCTTGATGTTATAGGGAAAATGGATCCACATCTGAAAAATGGTATTTGATATAGATATGATGCAATAAGGGTAACGTAAACATACCATGTTGGGAAGTAAATTGAAATTTGTCGTGTGCAAGGGACATGCTGCATTCATGGGGCGTGGAATATTGGGGGTTTGGGTGGGATTGTTGCGGGGCCCCATTGCTAAGACGAGCTGCGCTTTTAATGTCCATAAAATATAAAGGACAATTAACAATACCTACCTTTTCAATCATCGATTTAGTCTTTGCAGTTCCTATAGGAACATCATAAACTCTGTACTGCTCACAAAGAAAGCTCATTACAGGTTCTGGTGCATCGATCAGCTCTCGCAAATAAGATACAAAACCATAAATTCTAGCAAAAGACAAAAGTTCCCAATGTTAACAGGAAATGATAAAGCAAACTGCTGTAAGACAGGTTTTCAAAAAGTAAGTGAAATGGCTGAAAATCAATATGTAAATTATACAAAAGGCTTTTATTTTTCAAGACAAAAGTGAATTGCCCATTGATACCGATTTGTAAAGATTAAGAAAACGATAATTAAGCAAATTTCAGATTCTCCAGTTACTTTTGATATTAACCAAGACTTGAATGAAACTGGAACGGAAAGCAAAACACACAAATCATAACCAGTTAAATATCTAAAAATATCCCAGTGCGTATGACAATTAAACACTCTTGACATGCATTGCAATGTGGTAGAATTCAGAATCAAATGTTATAAAGCAGAGCAGTAGAGCAGGAGTAAAGTATTTTGTTCAAAATTCTCTCAACAAGCAATATCTGCAAAATGCTGTCCGAAAGCTGAACAATCTATGTAAATGTGACAGAGAAATTAATTCAAACAATTTCTTTCTGTGTCTTATCTCCGAGTCAGAGGGTAGCGCTCTCTTTCCCATCAAGTCTCACTCCATAATCCCAAGCACAAAAAATGTAGCCTCAAATTCCAATGAAGTAATGAAGACATGCAGTACGTTATGTTAAAATAAGGCCCCCTGAAGTGTAATTAAAGATCCATGGCATTTCTGAAAAGTGCAAGAAATTTATCCCTTGTGTCTTTGTCAACTAATGAATAATCACAATTGTGACCCAGGATCATGCCCTGGCCCTGATTATATTGTGCCGGGAGAATTTAAATACACTCTACTGGTGACACGGTACTTAATGGATTACACAGTACATTGATCTGCCCAGTTCTGTCTTTACAGTGGCCTCCATAATGTTTGGGACAAAGACCCATCATTTATTTATTTGCCTCTGTACTCCACAATTTCAGATTTGTAATAGAAAAAAAATCACATGTGGTTAAAGTGCACATTGTCAGATTTTAATGAATGTCATTTTTATACAGTTTGGTTTCACCATATAGAAATTAACCTCACTGTCTTTAAAAAAAAAGTTAATCCTTTGAACTAGAAAACTAAACTTTACTTATGATCATATTGATGCTTCCAGTAATATGTACACCAATCAATCAACGGCTAAATTCCCTTAATTGCAACGGTGTGTACAATTACTAATACATTGCTTGTAAAGCATTGTAATGTTCCAAGGTCATGAAAGTCATTGTGCAAATACAAGTCTATCTTGCATGAAAACTAAAATCAAATTAGAAACATTAAAATTAGGAACATTCAAATTTTACATGGGGCATAGGGTTATAAACATCTATTTTGTATTTTTGATTACCTGTGCAAGAAATTTACATTACAAACAGCATTACTAAACAGAACAGCAAAAATAAAACAAACAAAACTAGATATATTTTCAAATAAGAATTTAATTATTGAGGATGCACAGCAAAAGGATGAGGAAAAACTGCTAACTGTTCTCGAAATGTTTCAGTTATTCAGTTTTTACGAATTAAAAATATATATTTTAAGGAGTATTCAAAATGTAAACTACTTACTGAAGTTCCTGAATGGGTCTAGTAGGCCGCTTCCCTGCCGCTGAAATGGAAGGCGCACACACCGCATTCACTTTTAGCCTCTGTGTATCACGGACCTGATTTTGTAATACGGGTGTTAGTCAATTTAGTTCAATGTTCCGGTTTACATAGCTCTCTCTACTTTCTCCCACGCAATCTTTCCAAAGTTTGCCGCATGTGCAAGCTATTGACATGAACAGTAGTCAGATGTATAGCAATTCTTCACATATACTTTCTTTTGGTCATTTAGCAGCTTAATGAATTGAATTGAATACATTTTATTAGCAAAGTATGTATACATACAAGGAATTTGCCTTGGTGCTTTGCTCGCAAGGATAACAACACGATATACAGTAGACAATTAAAAGTAAAACATTATAATCTAAACATGTGAGGAATAAAATAAAATTCCGGAGCAAAAAGGGGGCTACAGACTTTTGGCTGTTACGCAGAGCTATTGCTCGTGGAAAAAAGTTGTTTATATGTCTGGCTGTGGCGGCTTTGACAGTCCAGAGTCGCCTCCCAGAGGGAAGTACTTCAAAGAGTTTGTGGCCAGGGTGAGTGGGGGTCAGAGATGATCTTACCCACTCGCTTCCTGGCCCTTGCAATGTACAGTTCGTCAATGGGGGGGAGGGAAGGTTGCAGCCAACAACCTTCTCGGCATCATTGCCTGTGGTAGATTGTTTTCTCAGCTGCCGCAGGAAGTACATCCTCTGTTGGCCTTTTTGACTGTGGAGTCGATGGTGGCCTCCCATTTTAGGCATCTGGAGATTATGGTTCCAAGGAACTAAAATGACTCCACAGATGTGACTGTGGTGTTGTTGATGGTGAGGGGGGGGAGGGGAGCTGAAGCTCTCCTAAAGTCTACAATCAATTCCACTGTCTTAAGAGCATTGAGCTCCAGGTTGTTGCGATGGCACCAGGACGCCAGCTGTGACACTTCCTGTCTGTAGGCAGATTCCTCCCCATTCTGGATCAGTCTAGTCAGAGTTGTGTCGTCCGCAAACTTGAGAAGCTTGACAGAGGTGTCTGTGGAGGTGCTGTCCTTTGTGTACAGTAAAGGAGAGAGGAGAGCACGTAGCCTTGCGGTGCTCCTATGCTGAGGGTCAGCGGGTCCGAGATGTACTTTCCCAGCCTCACATGCTGCTTCCTGTCTGTCAGGAAGTTGGTGATCCACTGACAGAGGGGTTCAGGCACAGTCAACTGGGAGAGTTTGGAGTGTCGTAGCTCTGGCACAATGGTGTTGAATGCAGAGCTATAATCCACAAACAAAATCTTTGCATAGGTCCCCTGACGGTCTAGGTGCTGGAGGATGAAGTGCAGGCCTAGGTTGACTGCGTCATCCACTAATCTATTGGCCCGGAGTGCAAACTGCAGGGGGTCCAGCAGGGGGTTTGTGATATTTTTCAGGTGGGCCAGCACGTCTTTCAAGGATTTTAATGATTACAGAGGTCAGTGCGACAGGCCTGTAGTCATTAAGACCAATAATACTTGGCAATTTGGGTACAGGAACAATAGTGGAGACTTTGAAGCAAGCAGGGGCAGTGGAGGTTTGCAGGAACTGATTGAAAATGTCTGTGGAGACTGGTGCCAGTTGTTTGGCACAGAGCTTGAAGGTAGAGGGGGAAACATTGTCGAGTCCTGCACATTTCTGGCTTTTCTGTCTCTTGAATGGCTTTTCCACATCCTCAATTTCTATTGTTAGTGATGGAGAAGTGGCCTGACTGATGTTGGGGAGCAAGGAGGGGATGGGTAGTGGAGGAGGGTCCTGTCTTTGGAGACTGGAGTCAGGCTGTGAGTGTTAAGTGGTGATTGGGGAGGAGTGGGAGAGGGGGAGGGGGTACCAGGGTTATGTTTCTGTCTATCGAACCTGCAGTAGAACTCATTCAGGTCGTTGGTCAGTTGACGATTGTCCAAGGAGCGGGGGGCTTTCCTCTTGTAGCTGGTGATTTCTTGCAAGCCCTTCCACACTGAAGAGCAGCCATTAGCTGAGAACTTGCTCCTCTACTTCTCAGAGTACCTTTCCTTGGCAGCTCTGATTCCTCTTCTCAGCTTGTACTTGGCCTGTTTGCAGAGGTCTGCATCCCCGCTCCTGGAGACCTCATCTTTAGACTGGCGGAGCAGTCTGAGTTCTGCTGTAATCCAGGGCTTGTCGTTGTTGAACTTGATCCGGGTCCTAGTGGAAATGCAACTGTCCTCACAAAAGCTGATATATGATGTCGCGGTGTCTGTATATTCATCGAGGCTTGTGGTTGCTTTCCTGAACACATTCCAATCAGTGCAGTCAAAGCAGGACTGTAGATTTTCGATGCCCTCGCTTGTCCACTTTTTCATTGTTCTGACCACAGGCTTAGCAGATTTTAGTTTCTGCCTGTAGGTCGGAATAAGGTGAACTAAACAATGATCAGTGTGTCCCAGAGCCGCACGGGAAACAGAGCGATATGCATTCTTAATTGTAGTATAACAATGATCGAGTGTTCTCTCCTCTCTGGTGGGGCAGGTAACATGATGTCTGTATTTTGGAAGCTCTCGGTTGAGGTTAGCCTTGTTCCATACAATAAAATCCCCCAATACAATGACCATGAAGTCCGGGAAGTCACTCTCTACCTTCATTACCTTGTCAGCGAGTTGCGTTTGCGTCTCATGTACGCAGGCTTGGGGGGGTTGTAAAAAAAGGGTATGCAATTTATAAAAACATATTCCTGATTAGGAGAACAGAAATTAGACAGTACCGTGATGTCACTGTACCAGCCCTGGTTAGTATAGAAGCATATTCCACCGCCCGAGCAAGGAAAATCCCCATGTCAACCAAAGCAAGAACACAACTACTTTCAAATATAGGTCACTGGACAGCAACCGGGTCCACTTCTCTTATTTGTTTCCAAATTTAGATGCTGATTATGACTACCCACCCTCTCATCGGAGATCAGTGATGGATATTATTATATATCATTATTACAATGGTTAACAAAAATGACTGGTGCAATAATTGTAAAAAAACACAAATATTACTTTACATGTACGTTACCCATTAAAATATAATGAAGGTGCTTCCCTGCCCAAATGCAAGTGTAAATAGGAAGATCAAACATGCATTGTCTGTCATTCAAACTGGAATTAGCACTGCCACTTATTTTATTTAAGGTGCTGCTCCCATTATAATACTGTTCAACTGATCTGTGTTCTACTGCAATAGTACAAATGTGCAGAAGATTAATGCACAGATTGCCTCCGTGATAGCCTGCTGAAATTGGACATGAATTATGTCTCCTGTCATTTCTAATTTCCAGTTTCAAATAAAATTGTAAGATTAGTATCTTGCAGTCACCTAATTTCCTGTCTCAAATATAATTGTAAGATTAAGTTCAAGTTAACCTTGCAGTCACATATTTTCAGGATCTAATTCTTGTTAAGCGTTCTTCTCATTTCTTTCCCATTTCAGCCATTTGATTTAAAGGTCCGGTGCAATGACTAGGAAAATAATATTTTACAACACTGTCATTTATATTCTTGATGATAAAACTAAATTAGACACGTTCATTTATGCCCCTTTTCAGCAGGCTTTCACTCGGGCAATCTGCTCTTTAATTTTCTGCTTCTCCACTACAACATAACACAAATCAGTTGAACAGCATTAAAATGGGAATAAATTAAAGGAAGTGACAGTGCTAATTTTGGTTTGGATGGCAGTGCACATTGTCCACCCATTTGGAAATGTTGCCCTTGTGGGAAAGCAAATAAAAAGGGTGGATAAGTCTCTTGATGTTTGATTTCTGTACACTTAAGGTAGGAAATCAATAGAGCAGTGGTCACGGATTTGTTGGAGCATTAACAAGGTTGCTAAAGCGGAAGGTGGGACTTTTGATAAATGAAACAGATTTTAAAAAAGGAGGCAAGAGAAACTGGATGGATACAGCCAATGGGATGGTTTGGAAGAAGCAAACAAATCGCACTTTAATTGAAATACGAACTTTTGAGATATTGTGAAACTTCCTCTCTAATAAGAAAACTAAAAATCCTACAAATCTATGTGCATGCACTGACCTCGCGAAGGAATATATCCATATCTTCCATGTTCACGCAAACAAAGGCCCTCAGGTCATTCAATGAAATATGGTTTTCAACATACTTAGCATTTCTAGAGTCCTTCATATTGAGCTGCAAAGAAAATAATAGAAGGAAAACAAGAATGAGGGTCAAACAATTTATCAAAAGTTATGCTAACAAAATGAACACCAAAATTCCCACTAATCATGAGCGTTGAAGGTAATAGATAAGAATTCCCTAATTTCCCACAACACATTATTAAATTAAGGCACAGAATCAAGACCATGAAAGTACAAGGTATCAGTAAGGTTGCAAAGATACAATATCACGAGAAGCTGCTAAGGAGACTAGAGATTGCAGAAAGACAGTCTGGTTGAGTATCAAAAATCTTCGATTAGAGTAGGAGGCTGCAATATGTGTTGCGTTAACCTATAGAGAATATTGAAGGAAGAGAGCTTTTGGAACAGTTGGTTTATATAAGGTCCATATCAAACAATGTAAGCATCAACCATCAGCACAGAAGCTGGCCTTTCAATGCAAATAGTTCATGCTGCATTTCACAGGAACCGTTCTTCAAAAAAATGAACTGTTGCAATGCAGTATTTAAACAGACTGCAGAATAAATAGACTGTTGCAAGTTCATAGTATACTTAGTATTCCTTAATGTAATTTAATGCCTTGTCATTGGTGTTAATGATTGGATGTTTCCTTAACCGTATATAATGGCAGAAACATTTTAGTATATTAACAAAAGGAACCTTACCTCGAGCATAATTGGCTCATAGATGTGTCCACGGAATTTATCCCTGTTCTCTCTTAACCATAGGACAGCATTGTATGTATCCTTAAACCGATCTCGAAGTTTTGCTTCTTTAAAGTTCATCATGTCTTCAAGCCTTTTGATATTAGCCATAACCTCTGTTTAAATAGTTGCACATGTGACATAAGCAGAGTGCTTTGCTACATATCTAATGACAGTGATTGGTAACAATATTCAACCATTTATCTCAGATTCAGCAGCAATAAAAAAATCCATCAATATTTAATGTTAACATGGGTAAATTAGATAGTAATGCCTGGGTTTAATTATTCACAAGTAAACATTGACATTCAGAAACTGTTGACAGTTTATTTCACAAAATCCACTGCTGATGGGGTTTGCAATCAAATGACTGCAACATTCAGTAGTTGTCCAATAGTTCCCCACTAAAGAATCAATAAAGTTAGGGCTGCCACATTCAGGAGTGAAAAACTGAGCAGTATGACAATCAAAATTTACTCCAAAACAACCTCTTTGGCCAGAAGAATTATTTTTGCAAAGGTGGAGATCTACTTCTTGCAAAAGAAAATTGTGTTCAATCTTTTCATCTCTTTTTTCTCCACATCTCAATTTGAATTTCTAAATTATTTATCTGAAGTTCAGTGGATGACCGAAATCAAATTCATAGATTCTCATTCCTAGTTTGAACATTGCATTGGCATGTATAGGATCCTTTCCTCAATGCCTCAGCCAACACCATCCTCGAAAAGAAAGCTGAAGATAAATTGCCACCCAAAGTTCCATCAAAGTTTGTGGGCAACGGACAGCAAATGTAATGTAAACATAAAGAGCAGACGATTCCTTTGAGAACAGAAAGATCTATAACGAGCGGGGATGAAGTGGCTGTTAGGGGAGAGTAAAATCTGAAACAGTATAAATCTACAGTGTGTTATCAGAGGTTAGGAAAGCAGAGTGGTTGTAACAGTAGGCCAGGTTTTAAAGTTATGCCATAACATATAACAAAACTTTAATAATGAAAGTTTAATTGATAAAGTAAAAAATGTGATTAACACTAAACAAAAGAAATAAATAAATAATTGCCAGCAGGGGGTATGCTGCGGCTGCTACTACGATATGTGGAAGCTTGCGGATAATATTTGCCCAAGAAGAAGGGTCTGGACTCCAAACGTCACCAATCTATGTTCTGGAGAGATGGTGCCTGACCGGCTGAGTTACTGGGGCAAAGGTCTGCAGCTCAAGGAACTTCAGGTCCGAGCTCCTGCCACCTCACGTGAATTAAATACAAGGGATCCAGGATGTTATCCAACAGATGCCTCATGCTCGCACAATCAGTAGAGTTAAGGCTATTGTAATCTTTAAGGACAAGTGAGTGGATTGTGGCGAGGTGAAATAAACCAACCATGGTACAGGAAGCTATTTAAGTGAGGTAGAATCCAGTTCTCATGGTTCATGTAGATACAGAGTACAGAAAGAAGATTGAGAACTTTGTAACATGGTGCCAAGACAATGTCAATGTCAACAAGACAAAATAGACTGTGATTAACTCCACTGATGGCACCAAATTAGAGATCAAAAGCAACAAGTTCTAGGAATAAATATCATAAGCAATTTATCAAGCAATTGAACATAGACTTTGAGAGTAGATTTGATGGGCCGAATGACCTAATTCTGCTCCTGCAATTTATGAACAGTCTGCTCATCAACTAGAGTGCGGTCCTGACCTCCCATCTACCTCAATCAGACTTTATATGGCACTAATTGTTGTACCCTTTATCTGTGCACTATGCACGGCTGGATCGTACGCACGTAATTTTTTCTTTGCTTGGATAGCATGCAAGGAAATGCTTTTCACTGTACCTAGCAATAATAGGCAGAACAAAATTACATTGGTCGGATAATATAGTGCTAACCAGAAATGCACTTTTTGGATAAGGTGGATAGGCCATTTTGAAAAGAGGAAATATTTATTCATTCAAGGTGGAGAACGTAAAATTCACTTCCATAGAGGCCAATTTCAGACTTTTTAAAAGAGATAATTTCTAGACCCCAACAGGCAGGGGGACAAGTCGAGAGAGGAGGAATATGTTGTTTTTGTTAAATCGAACCACGATCAGCCAGAACGGAAAGCAACTCAAGGGGCTGAAAGGCCTATTCTTGTTCCTATATATTATTTTAAGCACAGTTTTATCTTACAACAATATCACCTTCTCACAATAAAAACTCACCATCTAATTGCCACCAATTCTTGGCCCTGCGAAACGCCAATGACAGACAATTGTGTACTTTGTTCAATCTGAAGAAAATGACATCTCCCTTTTGAATAAAATCCTGACCATTTTTTATTCCACAAGACGGTTTACCTGGTTCCATTTGACACATTATGCTGATTACAAAAATCCCTGCTCTAATGATACAAGTTACAATGTACTAGATATTCTATATACAGCTTGCCTCACTCGGCACCCCTGCATCTTGAATTGCTGGAATTTAACAACTTCCAGGAAAATACTTACTCTTTTTCTCTTTCTCTAAATTTTCCTTCTCTCTTCGCAGCTCGGCCTTCTCGGTGTCGATGGCTCCCTTTTCCTCTTGAACTTTCCGGAGGGCAGTGCTGATTTGGTCTATCTCGGGTTGCACATGGTCATAATTCCCTGTAGCATTTAGTTCATTTTGCAAGTCATCAATCATTTTCTTTGTGTTGCTTATTCTTTTCTGACGGTCAATTTCTTCGTCATTTTTCATTCTTAAATTTTGCTGAACTTCTTCAACCTTATAGAAAAATCCTCAGTCAATTAAATGAACTATATCTGTCAACTGCAAAACACACCAGGTTTTTCTATTAAAGTATTGTAACTAAACCAGCAAAAATAACATACAAATGAAATACTTAACAGTGATGCTCTCACAAGGTAAGATTTTATTCCACTGCATGACATATTGCAGCACTGTACGTATTGAAAACTTATGAAACAATTCCTTTCCAAAAAAATATCGAATCGCTTCTAAATTTTCGCTATTGCAATAAAAAATTGTTCCTGCATCTCAAAGGTTTCTTCATTATTCCAACATTATCCTGGTGAATCCAGCTTTATATTCTCTATGCCTTTAATATTTTTCCTTTCATGAGACTTGTTGCAGTTTTCTATCCTTGTTCCCAAAATTTATTGTTGTAAATTCATCACTGCCTGTTTAACCTAAGACCCTTTGCTCTGTTTATAAATACCTGTTTACAAAAAGTTATTGACTCTTGAAAATTATCCACCTGTCGCCTGAAATTACTTAACCCTGTGAATTTTGTACCCTTTGTAAAATCACTCAAGATTTTATTCAGCGCTAATGACCATATATACATATTAGTAATGGTTCTGTAGCCTCATTAATAACATTATATGGAGTAGAATAGACCCCTCAAAATCTCATTCATGTCACTTGCTGAAATATTCAATTGGCAACTGCTACCTCAGGAGTGAAGATCTGTACTGTTTCAGCACTTCACAGAAACCATTGCAGAATATAGGAATGTTACAAATTTTTGAGATTTAAAAAATCAAGCCTGTCATTTATCCCATCAGATAAAACATACAAAGAACGTTAATTTGATACCTAATTAACTTTCATATCTTCAGTATTAAAAATGTTATGGTCATTTTCATACTCGGAAATTAGCATCTTGTTCCCTTTTGCTTTTCCATTGACTTAACACAAAAGCTGTGATCGTGGCAGTCAATTGACATAAAAGCCCATAACTTTCTTAAAAATTAAGGGAACTGAATAAAATTTTCAGTTATTATTGATTGAAGCATTCTGAAACAAATATGAAACATCTTACTTGGATGACCTGAAATTAAAGCATATAATTAGTTAGTTACCTAATTGTAGCTAATTACAAAATTGACCGTTGTGACGGAAATAGTAATAAACACCCAGACTGCCTTGAAAATTCAAAAATGTGATATTCTCAAGATCAGAACTTTAATATTATTGTAATATAAGTCCGTAACAGAAAGGTAAAGAAATTACAATTTCTAGCAAAATACCAAGTCTTTATGGAAAAGATCAGTTGCTAGCTGGTACATTGGCATATCATAATCAGTAGCATCATCATACTCCTCAGATTGTAACCAATAAGCAACTCTGTACATCCTGTTTTTCCTCAACTTTTCAATTTTGGCATTGTGAACTACATGTTTTTGCTCTTCAAACCACACATGACATGCATTTCTGTCCACTACTTTCCCATTAAGAATGTCCTGTAGATCATCACATTTGGAGTAGTCCAAAATTGGATAATCTCTACGAGTGCTATCTAAATTAGTCTCTTTAGCTGAGCATTTGGATTGACAATTTTGCATTTCTTCTTCGGAGACATCTGTTTAAAATGTAAAGGAAAAAAAACACTGAATAGCATTAACAGAAACAAGTTATTATTAGCAGTTTTAGAAAAAAAAGTAGAAATGATAAAGTTAAACGCTAAAACAAATAGTAAATACCCAACAAAAAAATCATATTCATCAGTTTCATCAAATCAATTAAATTCATCTACTCAATTAAACTAATCTAAATTCAATTACTAGATCTAAACATCTATTTATTTCTTAAGAAAAGGCTGAACATTTTAAATAGCCAAATAACAAACTGATCCCATTCAAGAATTCACAATATAACATGATTTTTAAATCTCACTTTGTCATGAATTTATATGCCAAACAGAAGGAATTTATGTTTAATTCCCATAAATTAATCCAGAATCATCCACTCTCAAGATAATCAAAATCGTTATTTTTTGTACAATACATCTGACTAAAACTGTATTGTGGATATTTAGTAAGAAAATATTGATCATGGATTTAGATGTTCTTATAACACGATTGTGCAAAAAAAAAAAAAAAAAGAATTTGATTATCTTTAGAGCGGATGTTTCTGGAATGTGATAGATTGGAATGTTGCCGTTGCCATAAATTTTAAGCCCATATCGGCAGGCAAGACATGGCCGATTCGTATGGGGGCCTAAATAACATTTTTCGCATCATAAGATTAAAATGAAGCCACATCAAAAAGCAAGATATGTTAAATAAACGACATACCTTTTGTTTTGTCCTGCCGATCCGTGATGTTGAAGGCGTTAGAAGTCGTGTTTAACTTCAATCCAGTGATGCAATCGTCCAGCAAATTTGATTTTTTTTTAAAACCGGGAACGGAAGCGCGAACGATTTTTCTTCATCAGCTAGCAGCCCGAGGAAATCCCTATCCGACAACCAATACAAACCTGCATTTTAATCCCGCCCCCCCCCCCCCCCTCAAGCCTCCGGAATCGCACGCACAGGCAGCAGGCAGATCTGGAGCGTAACTGATGGTAGGTTTTGTAACACCGCTACAAAATATCAGGTTATTTTGGTTATGGGCACACTCCAAGAATGACCTCAACTCAAAATGAGTGTTCTGCTGGGCATGAGTTTAGTCCTGAAGGTTTGTCATCTTGAATTCCTGGTTGGTGACATCTGTCCTCGTTGGCTCTGAACCACTTCTGCCACTGAAGGCCCCAGTCAATGCATTCTCCATCACATGACCCACCACTGAGTCCAGCGGTTCTCCTGCTGCTGCAGTCCCGAAGCTTTGTTGGAGCAACAGCTGCTAGTGGAGGATGAGCAGGCAAAGGTACACAATATGGATCTGTTCACATGACTGCGGCTTCTTCTGGAGTTTTGCCTGTCCTCTCCCCTTGTTCATGCATGCTTTTCAGTTATATTGCATGTATTTTCTTTTTTTTTTTGCCTTTTTATTTAAAGATGTGTGATGCACACCATCTGCACTTGTCTAACTAGTCTGCTAATCTGTTTAAGAAATAATTGCAGATGCTGGTTTAAATCGAAGGTAGACACAAAATGCTGGAGTAACTCAGTGGGTGAGGCAGCATCTCTGGAGAGAAGGAATGGGCGAAGTTTCGGGTCAAGACCCTTCTTCAGACTGATGTCAGGGGAGGGGACGGGACAAAGATATAATGTAGGCGGAGACAGTAAGACTAGTAGGTGAACTGGGAAGGGGAAGCGGATGGAGAGAGAAATCAAGGGCTATCTGAATGCTAATCTGTTTACTCTTTCTGATCAGTTTTAGCAATCCATAAATTCATGCTGGATTCATTTTAGTAATCCATAATTTGACTCCTGCAAATGTTGGAATCGAGGTTCTTCAGCTGGTTTTCCTTCATAGATCCAATGGCAACGAGGCAAAGACCAATATTTCCAGTTACTCAGTGGAGAATTACAACTGGAATCATTTCTGCTCGGGTGGATCAGCCATAAGTAGCAAAACCACACTGAATTGTTACAGACAGAAGACATTGCACGGGGTTGTCACTGACCTGAACTCATTATAGCAGCTCTAGTTTCACAAATTACAATTCCCCATACCTAATCCACTAGAACATTAACTCGGAACATTCAGACTCTGGTAAAGAATCAATCATGAGCAACACTACCCCAGTGCTACTTCTGTAACTATCTTTGCAGATAGGAATAGAAGCAGATCGTTCAGCCTCTCAAATCCATTCTGCTATTCAATAAGGATATGGCTGACTTATCTCACCTGCCTTAATTTCAAAACATTAATAACCACTTGACAAGCACTGCTCTGAAGTTTTCAATTGAACATGTTTTTAGGAAACAGTTGAAGATTTCCACTCTCCTTAGTGTGAAGAAATAATTTCTGACATCACACCAAAATGATCCACTTAATATCCCATTCCTTGTTCTGGAGCCCACCACCAATCACTTCCCACCTGCATCAGTCAATCCACCTAACATCCCCTTCATCAAAGGGAATAGTCTTAATACAGCCTATTGTTAAACACCATAAGGTGTTTAATTGAAGTAACACAAAACCAGATTATGCAGCCATGTTCATAACTTAAGTCACTTCAGATTCACATATCAGTGATAAATCCACATTGCATACAAATATAAAGTTGTTCAAAACAATTATAATTTCAGAATTATACTATGATTGGCAAAAAATAACTTTGTTTAGAATTTAATCTTCTCAAGTTGTAATAATTACGAAAAAAGGTTTGAAAGATCATTTTATCCCATCCTGTTATATAAAATTGACATTAAAGTGCTCAATACAGACAATATGCTTTCTGTGAATTTTTTATTTTTTATTTTTAAATACTATTCACATCTTGTATAATAACACAAAAATGATTTGTTTTCTAAAAGCAAAAATGCACTGACCTCTTTGTCTTTCCGTTCCAATAAATCTTGCTTTTGTTTGCACTCCTGAGAGATTTTCTTAATTTCTGACCCCTACAAAAATAGGATTTTGCAATTATTTCAGAGACATCGCACAAGTTCCCAATTTAATCATAACACAAATTATTTCATCAAATTAGACAGAATACACATCAGATTTTACACTGCAAAACAAATCAAGACTAGCTCGGATTTCACTCATGCATGCAAAAGGCATGGGATAAAATCAAAGAATGGCGGCAGCACAGGAAACGGCTCAAATCTCTAGACTTGAAAGGGCAATCTACAAAATTTGATAAATCTCATATACACCCTCTCACATCCTTGCTAAATTGTGCTGCCTCAAACAAGCACTCCATTTGTGGCAGACTACTGCTTTACAAAAGAATCATCCTGATTTATTTGGCCTTGTATTCTGTTCTATCAATAATGTAAAGAATACCACATGCTTTTATTTAAACCAATTTTTCAACTTGCCATGTCACTGTCCATGAAATATGTATTTACCCTCCTGATCTTTGATTTAGTTTAGTTTGGAGATAGAGTGTGGAAACAGGCCATTTGGCCCACCGAGTTCATGTTGACCCATGATCATCCATGCGCTAGTTCCATCCTACACTCAAGGGACAATTTACAGAAGCCAATTAACCTACAAACCTACACGGCTTTGAAATGTGGGAGGAAACTGGAGCACCCGGAGAAAACCCACGCTGTCACAGGGAGAACATACAAACTTCGCACAGACAGCACCTGTAGTCAGGATTGAACTCGGGTCTCTGGCGCTGTAAGGCAGCAACTCTACCGCTGCGTCACCCGATATCTGTTCCCATAACTTTTTTTAGAACTGCACTCACTGTAGTCTACAATGCTTCTTCTCATTTTTTTCTCTAATGGGCCTGTCCTACTTACGCAACTTTTTAGGAGATTATGCGGTCGCCACATGTTGGCGGGTGGTTGCCGGGGACACCTTCATGGTCGTGAGAAGTTCCCACATTCTGGGACCTAGTCGCGGCCTCATTATGGTCACCTCGAATTTTTCAACATGTTGAAAAATTAGCGCCGACCAGAATAAAGCCGCCATGGAGAGTAGCGATAATTCTCGTGCCGTAGGTGCAGTGGTAGTGGGTCGCCAGGAGGTCGTAGACTCTTGTAGGTTGTAGCCGGTGCTGACTGGTGAATTTCATTGGCTCATTGGGAAAAGAAAACGCAAGCGGTAGTTTTCAGAACCAAGGATAACCAACCGGTAATGTTAATGCCCGCCGAGTTTCACAGCCGTGTTTTAAAAGTCTCCACCCCTTCTCCCCCCTCTCTTTTAAAGGGCTTACGTGACCCTTCCCGTACACTGTGCTTTGACCATCTTCATTTTTGTGTGTGTGTGTGTGTGTCGCCGGCAGTCACCTGAAAAACTGCCTAAGTGGGACAGGCCCATGAATGTAATATTTCACATTTCTCAGCATTAACTTTCATTATCTCAACACACTAGCTTGTCCATATCTCGTTAAAATCAATTGCCTCCAACGTTTGTCATCAGCAGATTTGGATATTAAGCACTGTACTCCTGAATATGAACAATTAATATTTATTAAGAAAACCAATGGTCCTAGAATGGATCATTAGCAAAATTCCATTCTATATTTAGCTCCGAATCAAAAACAACCTTTAACTACTATCTCTCCAGAGATGCTGTCTGTCCTGTTGAGTTACTCCAGCATTTTGTGTCTACCTAGGGTCAACCAGTTCTCTGTCAGCGTTCATGGTCCTCATTAATCTTAACAGCACTGTCTACTCCCCTTCAAGTTCACAGCCTCTGCCATGTGGAGAAGTTGAGGTAAATAGTAGACTTTGAAGCAGTGTCTACATGCTAGATACTGCCCTCGATTTTATAGTTCCTTCTTAAAATGTTCAAACATTTTATGACTAAGTATTTAAAACCTTAAGAAAATACTGCTGTGTCAAGTCCTACAATACTAACTCAATGTTTCATTCCTGTTTGCACATGATACTTTGCTTAACAGTCATTTTAAATGTATTCAGTTGCTTTTAACACATGATATTGTTATTACAAAAATGAAGTCAACATGAATACGAGCTGCATCTCACTGGTAAGAAAATTAGGAAATGCTGTGCTTTCATTTATAGATGATACAGCACAGGAGTATTTATCCATTTGGAGAATAATCACAGTGATTCATTAATCTGGACCATTAATTTAACAATTAAGGGCCTTTTAGTGCCAGCATCTGTGATGAAATAAATAATTGCAGTGATAAAACTGCTGTGTAAGTACAGTCATTTAATCATTATTCCAGACACAACATTGAAATGTGAGCTCAGCTCCTTGTCCCTCCTAATAGCTCAGTCACCTAGACAAATATCTTATTCTGAGTTGCTGCCGAGGGAACTGATCTCAGCCAACGTCAATTAAGATCACCCAAAGATTGGTAACTTAATTGAGACCATTATTCATCTCCTTCTGGAATGTATATTTGCTAAGACAGCCTGGAACAGGATCTGGTGGACTTTGTTGAACTTTATTCCATACAGTTGATTTAGTTCCCCAGTCTGTTTCCAAACATCAGCTACTAGTGGAAGATTGTCAAACTGGTAAAGATGCACTTTGACCTGCGGTGTAGGGAACTATCCAAATTTGAATGTGGAAGTACCATTTGCTTAGGCATATACTGAAACTTGGTCCAGCTGCAATAAATGCTCCATGACGTCCGACAATATGCCGAGGAGCTGAAACTTGTGCAAAACCCTCTTGGACTCATCCCTCATGGAATTTATACAAAATAAAAAATTGATCTCATTCTGACAATGTAAATCTTATAAATAAATAGAAACATTTTTTCTTGTATGGTGACTGGTGACAAGGTATTGTTTTATATATTCGCAACTTTTATGAATAGTTATTTTTGGAAATATAAAAAATTTAGCGACTTAGAATACAAGCATTGACAAGGTATTGACAATCCCCGGAAAAGAGGTGAAAATTGGGAAGATAAAATTTTGGATTGAAGAAAGGTCACTACATTGAACAAAGAGAAAGAAAGCAAAACTCCAGGATCAGGGAATGAAAGAGCACAGACAGAGGCTACTCAGTCCATCATGCCAACATTCATCATTAAATAAACGTTTGGAAGGGATGAAATGTAGAATATTTTGCCCTTTCTGAATAGAAAAAATAAAATTCACTTGGTATGAAAAGATTGTCAAAACAGCAGTTATTTCACAACTACCAGCTTGCTTCTCTATAAATCTGTACATTAAATTATACCATATATGCTTTACTTGTGTAAATAATTCAGCATTTCAATGTATACAAGTTGATAATATTTGTGAAATGGTATATATTTGTAACAACCACAGTTAAAATAGAAGATAAAAAGCAGCGTGTTGAATAAGAAGTGAGTTGCTATTCTTGCTGCAAGTCTGTGGTGTTCCAAAGGGATCTGAGCTGGGGCCTCTATTGTTTGTGATGTATATAAACAACGTTCGTGTAGAAAGGTTGGTTAGTAAGTTTGCAGATGGCACTAAAATTGGTGGAGTTTTGGACAGTGAAAAAGGTTGTCAAAAGAATCAGCAGGATTAAGACCAGTTACAGATGTAGGCAGAGAAAAGGCCAACGGAGCTTAAACCAAGCAAGTGTGAAATGTTGTACTTTGAGAGGTCGAATGTACTGTAAGTGAAAAGTATACAATGGCAAGACACTTAACAGCATTGCTATGCAGAGGGATTTTGGAGTCTATGTTCTCAGCTCTCTGAAAGTAGCAACACAAGTAGATAGAGTGGTAAAGAAAGCATATGGCATTCTTGCCTTGGTCAGTGCATTGAGTATAAGAGGCAGGATTGTCATGTTGCAGCTTTATAAAACATTGTTGAAGCAGCATTTGGAGTATTGTGTGCAATTCTGGTCACCCCATTACAGGAAGAATATGGAGCCATTCAAGTGTGCGCAGAAATTTGAGCCATTCAAGTCAAGTGTGCGCAGAAATTTGAGCCATTCAAGTCAAGTGTGCGCAAAAGAGGTTTACCAGGATGCTGCCTGGATGAGAGTATTAACTACAGGAAAAGTTGGAGAAACTTGAATTGTTTACTCTGGAGAGGAGGCTGAGGGGAGACCTAATAGAAGTTTACAAATTATGACAATAAAAGATTAGGTAGACAGACAGAACATATTGTCCCCAGGGTGGAAATGTCAAATGCTGGAGGGCCTACTTTAAGGTAAGAGGGGAAAAATTTAAAGGAGATGCGCATGCCCTTTTTTTTTTACACAGAAGATGGTAGATGCCTACAAACTGCTTTCCAGGGGTGCTAGTGGAATCCGATGATGATACTGGTACTTGAGTGTCTTTTAGAAAGGCCATATATATGCAGGGCATGGAGGGATATGGATCAAATACAGAAAAGATTAGTGTATTTGGCATTAGACACAGAATGCTGAAGTAACTCAGCGGGACATGCAGCATCTCTGAAGAGAAAGAATGGGTGACGTTTCAGGCCAAGACCCTTATTTGGCATTATGTTCAGCTTGGACATGGTGGGCCTAGCGCCTGTTCCTGTGTTATACTATTCTATGTTCCAAAAACAGAAACCTTATCCGGTATCAACCCAAGCGTCTAACCTTTTCCTTGACTTTCGCCTCCTGCTCCCTACATTGCCTTTCAACAACTTGAATTCGTCTGGTCACTGGAGCCACTGATTCTTTTAGTGCTTTCAGTTCTTGTTTCAGCTGTTCACGGAGCTGCTTCACTTCTTCATGCTCCTGTCGAGCTGCTTCATATTCCTTTAAAAGAGCAGGATCAAATCTTTATTAAAGCTAGTACATTTTAGTAGAATCTTACAAATCAGAGGATGCCATTGGCATGTGGACCAATTCTCTTGAACAGGTATTTAATTAGTCCCACTTAATGATTTCATCTCTCTTTCAGGCAGCACATTTTAGAATATTACATCTAACTGCAAACTACACAACAGAATATATAGTAGTGAAGATTTGGTAAGATCATTGATATAATTTTACAATGCTGTATAATGCCATTAAAAAAATCAGAGAAGCAAGGTTATTTGTAATATATATATATATGTATCATATCATCATCATCATATCCTTATAACTATAAAACTCTGATCTTGTATGTGGATGCGTGTGTGTGTGCGTGTGTGTATGTATGTGTGTGTATATTTATTTATTTGTGTATTGTCACGTCTTCTCGAAAAAACATATACATATACGGGTAGAGATCTACCCCCTGGAGTCCAAACTCCTTATCTGAAAAATTCATGCTTTATTTCTCGAGTTATTTATGAAACTTTGAAAATAAACTAGATGGTCTCGCTGATAACGTCACAATGGATCTGCTGCGTGCGGCCTGCTCTGTGTTCCACGTGCTGCGAGTGACGTCTCCCCCCCACCCCCCCACCCAACCCCCCCGTACTCGGGCCCTGGAGATGCCAGCCGGGATTGAGGGAGTATTGCATTCGGGAACCAGCCCTCCCCTGTGACAACCCCTCCCCCCCCCGGGCTCTGGATTGAAGCCACTGAACTCGCAGTGCTTTGGTTGATGCACGCCCCGCTGCCTGCTCCCCTGTGAGTTGGGGGCTATGCATCAGTGGATAGGGCGGGGATGGGGTAAAAGGAACCGATGAATAATATTAATATAATATCAAGGGGAATGGTTAGTGTGTGTGTGCGTGGGGGGGGTTAGTGTGTGTGTGGGGGTGGTTAGTGTATGTGTGATGCCGCAGGCCTCCCCCCCCCCTCCTTAACTGCCCATTGAGGGGATGGGACCCAACGGGTCCCACTTAGTCTAGTAACTATTGTGTATAAGCACATCTTCTCGAAAAAACAAATCGCTAACAGTAAAATTTTTACATATTCCGGTAGAGATTTTTCCCCTGGAGCCCAAAACCGCCTAATCTGAAAATGTTATGCTTTATTTCTCGAGTTATTAATGAAAATGTTCAAAAATCAGACAAAACTTTGAAATAAAAACGACTGTCTTTTGCTGATGACGTCACAATGGATCTGCGTGCCTGCCGTCTTCCGCGCGATTCGAGTGACGTCACCCCCCCACCTCTCCATCCTCTCCCCCCACCTTCCCCCCCCCCGACCTCCCCCCCCCACCCATCTATTCAAAACAACTCAGCAAATGATGATTAAAAACATAAAATTGAAGACATACTATGGGTTTCCAGCATCCGCTACTTTAAAAAAAAAAATCAGTAAATGATAATGGTGATGAAATGCCAAATCTTTCCAATATCTTAAATCTGTCCTGCAGGAGTGCTTAACATTTCACCTGCAGGTTAATGAAAGTGATGCATGACCATATGAATGCATCTCACTTTGGCAATTCAGTCTTCTTCAGTAGAAGCAAGGATCAGACCTTCAAAAACTTAAAAGAGCAAAAACAATGAACTGAATTAAAATCATTGACTACTCAGTGAGTATAGAGAACTAGGTAGGAGGCTGAAAAGCAGGACTTCTGGGGTGGTTCTCTCAGAGTTGCTTCCAGTACCTCGCGCTTGTGAGGGTAGGCGCAGAGAGATAGGGGATCTGAATGTGTGGCTGAGTAGTTGGTGCAAGGGCAGAGATTTATTTTTCTAGATCACTGGAATCTCTTCTGGGGCAGGGGTGACCGAAAGGGATGGGTTAAGGGCCTGTCCCACTTAGGCTATTTTTAGGTGACTGCCAGCGACTGTCATAGTCGTAGTAGGTCGCCGAAAAAACAGCGACTGGACCCCCCCCTTCGACATAAAATTTGAAATAGAATCATTACTTTAACAACAAAAAAAAACAAAGTCAGCACCGGCGACAACCTACGTTAACCTGGCGACAACTACGACAGTACCTATGTCAGGAGAAGTCAAGCTACGGTCATTGGCGTCAAACCCACAGTCGCTGACTGTCTCCGAAAATGTTTCAACATGTTGAAAATCCAGCGGCAACCAGAAAGACGCTATGACTCTTTGGACGACTGAGGAGATTACTCGCGGCCATACAGGCGACACCCCCGGCCTAGTCGCCTAAAAATCCGCCAAAATGGAACAGGCCCATTACACCTTAATTGTTAGAGGACCGACATTCTGGCAGGCAGGTTTGCCAGTGCTGCACGGATGGGTTTAAACTAAAAAGTGGGTGTGGGGGGGGGGGGGGGGGGGGGGGGGGGGGGGTGGTGGAGTCAACAACATGGACGCGTATCCGTGCTGCTAACGGGAAAGGTCAAGTTTAAACTAACAGGGCAGGGGAAGGGGACCCAATGCAAGGAGACAGTTGGCCATAAAAGGAGGACAGAAGCAAAAGGTGAACGGGAGATAAGAAAAATTAACCCATAAGCTTTGTGCCTTAATGCGAGGAGCATTTGAAATAAGGTGGATGAATTGAATGCGCAGTTAGTAGTTAAGGGATATGATATAGTTGGAATTACAGAGACATGGCTCCAGGGTGACCAAGGCTGGGAGCTAAACATGCAGGTGTATTCGATATTCGGGAAGGATAGACAGAAAGGAAGAGGAGGTGGGGTGGCATTGCTGGCTAAAGAGGAGATTAATTTAATAGCAAGAAGAGACATTAGCTTGGATGCTGTAGAATCTGTACGGGTAGAACTGCGAAATAGCCAAGGGTAGAAAACACTTGTTGGAGTGGTATACAGACCACCAAACAGTAGTAGGGAGGTTGGGGCTAGCATCAAGCAGGAAATTATGGATGTGCGTAGCAAAGGTACAGCGGTTATCACGTGTGACTTTAATCTACATATAGATTGGCCCAACCAAATTGGTAACAGTGCTGAGGAGGAGGATTTCTTGGAAAGTATAAGGGATGGGTTTTTAAACCGATATGTAGAGGAACCGAATAGAGGGCAGGCCATCCTAGACTGGGTATTATGTAATGAGGAAGGATTAGTTAGTGATCTTGTTGTGCAAGGCCCCTTGGGCAATAGTGACCATAATATGGTGGAATTCGGCATTAGGATGGAAAGTGACACCAGGGTCCTGAACTTGAATAAAGGAGACTTTGAAGGTATAAGACGGGAATTGGCTAAGATAGATAGGCAAATTATACTTAAAGGGTTGACAGTGGAGATGCAATGGCAAGGATTTAAACTTAAGAAGTTGTTCATCCCTCTCTGGTGAAAAAATAAAGCTGGGAAGACGGCTCAACCGTGGCTAACATGGGAAGTCACGGATAGTGTTAAATCCAAGGAAGAGGCACATAAATTGGCCAGAAGTGGCAAACCAGAGGACTGGGTGAAATTTAGAACTCAACAAAGGGGTTAATTAAGAGGGGGGGGGGGGGGGGGGGAGAACAAGAAAGAAAGCTTGCGGGGAATATAAAAACTGACTGTAAAAGTTTCTTTAGGTATGTAAAGAGGAAAAGACTAGTGAAGATGAACCCTTACAGTCACAGACTGTAAGATCCCTTACAGTCACAGACAGGTGAATTTATAATGGGAAACAAGGAAATGGCAGGACAGTTAAACGAGTTCTGTCTTCACTAAGGAAGATATAAACATTCTCCCGGAAATACTAGGGGACCGAGGATCTAGTGGGAGGGAGGAACTGAAGGGAATCCACATTAGTCAGAAAATGGTGTTCAGTAAACTGTTGGGACTGAAGGCAGATAAATCCCCAGGGCCTGATGGTCTGCATCCCAAACGATGGCCCGAGAAATCGTGGATGCATTGGTGATCATTTTCCAATGTTCTCTCGACTCTGGATCAGTTCCTGTGGATTGGAGGGTGGCCAATGTAACTCAATTTTTTAAGAAAGGAGGGAGAGAGAAAACAGGGACCAGTTAGCCTTACATCAGTAGTGGGGACGATGCTGGAGTTGATTATTAAAGATGTTACAGCAGCACATTTGGAAAGCAGTGACGGGATCGTTCAAAATCAGCATAGATTTATGATGGGGAAATCTTGCTTGACTAATCTTTTGGAATTTTTTGAGGATGTAACAAGTAGAATGAATAAGGGAGAGCCAGTGGATGTGGCGTATTTGGACTTTCAAAAAGCCTTTGACAAGGTCCCACACAAGAGATTAGTGTGCAAAATTAGAGTACGTGGTATTGGGGGTAGGGTATTGACATGGATAGGGAACTGGTTGGCAGACAGGATGAAAAGAGTAGGAATTAACGGGTCCTTTTCAGAATGGCAGGCAGTGACTAGTGGGGTGCCACAAGGCTCGGTGCTGGGATCCCAATTGTTTACAATATATATTAACGATTTAGACGAGGGAATTAAATGTAACATCTCTGTTTGCTGATGACACAAAGCTGGGTGGCAGTGTGAGCTGCAAGGAGGATGGTATGAGGCTGCAGGGTGACTTGGATAGGTTGGTTGAGTGGACAGAAGCATGGCAGATGCAGTATAATGTGGATAAATTAGATTAGATTAGATTAGATAGCCTTTATTGTCATTCAGACCGAAGTCTGAACGAAATTGCAGCAGTCATACATACAATACAATACAATAAAAAACAACAATAAACACATATTAACATCCACCACAGTGAGTCCACCCAGCATCTCCTCACTGTGATGGAGGCAAAAGTCTTAGGGCTGCAGTCTCTTCCCTCCTCTTCTCCCTCTGCGCTGAGGCGATACCCCACCGGGCGATGTTAAAAACTGTCCCGCGGCTCAATCACCGCGCGGGGTGGTCGAAGCTGCCGCCCGCCAGTCCTGCTGACGCAGCCGCTGGCCCGCGGCCGAATCCCGGACTCAGGCCACCACCGCCAGAACACCGTCCCAGCCACTGGAGCACCGTTCCAGCCCCGAGCCGGATCGCCCCCACGTGAGTACCGTTACCGTCTCAGCCCCGCGCCAGGCCGCCCCGACATGGGCTGGGCCGCCCCGACATGGGCGCCGCTCCTCCCTCGGGCTGGGCCGCCCCGACATGGGCGCCGTACCTCCCTCGGGCTGGGCCGCCCCGACATGGGCGCCGCTCCTCCCTCGGGCTGGGCCGCTCCGACATGGGCGCCGTACCTCCCTCGGGCTGGGCCGCCCCGACTTGGGCGCCGCTCCTCCCTCGGGCTGGGAACGCCGTACCTCCCCGAGCTCGGCCACTCCGACGGGAGTACCGTTCCTTCCTCGGGCCAAGCCGCCCTCCCGGGAGCGTCACAGCCCCTCACGGAAGCAGTGTTCCAGCCCCGAGCCGGGCCGCCCTCACGGGAGCGAGCTCAGGGCGAGTCCTGGCGGGCTCTGCCTCCTGAGCCTCGAGGTCGCCAGCTCCGCCATTAGGCCTCAGCGCAAAAAAGTCGCATTCCCCCGCAGGGAGAGACAACAAGCCCCGTTTCAACCCCCCCCCCCAAACACAAACTAAAAAACAAAACTAGACTAACCAAAACGAAATAAACAACACAAAAAACACAAAACAAACAGGACTGCCGGTGAGCCGCTGCAGCCAGAGCCGTGCCGCCACTCCGATAAATGTGAGGTTATCCATTTTGGTGGCAAGAACAGGAAGGCAGATTATTATCTGAATGGTGTCAGATTAGGAGAAGGGAGGTGCAACGAGATCTGGGTGTGTTTGTACATCAGTCACTGAAAGTAAGCATGCAGGTACAGCAGACAGTGAAGAAAGCCAATGACCTCCTTGCGAGAGGATTTGAGCAAGGAGGTCCTACTGCAGTTGTATAGGTTCCTGGTGAGATCACAACTGGAGTATTGTGTGCAATTTCGGTCTCCTCATTTGAGGAGGGACATTATTGCTATTGAGGGAGTGCAGCGAGGTTCACCAGGTTAATTCCCGGGATGGCGGGACTGACATGTGATGAAAGAATGGGTCGACTGGGCTTGTATTTGCTGGAATTTAAAAGGATGAGAGGGGATCTTGTAGAAACATAAAATTCCTAGAGGATTGGACAGGGTAGATGCAGGAAAAAATGTTCCCGATGTTGGTGGAGTCCAGAACCAGGGGTCACAGTTTAAGAATAAGGATATTAGGCTATTTAGGAGTGAGATGAGGAATAATGTTTTCACCCAGAGAGTAGTGAATCTGTGGAATTCTCTGCCACAGAAGGCAGTGGAGGCCAGTTCACTGGTTGTTTTCAAGAGAGAGTTAGATTTAGCTATTAGGGCTAAGGGAATCAAGGGATATGGGGGAAAAGCCGGAATGGGGTACTGATTTTGGATGATCAGTCATGATCATATTGAATGGCTCGACGGGCCGAATGGCCTACTCCTGTACATATTTTCTATGTTTACTAACATTTCCCAGCGTGCAGAATCAACTTAATGAATCTGTTGACAGCAAGAAATAAATAATTGATGACAGTGCACAATGTGCTTTGTGTAACAAATGCTCTTGGAATAATATCCCTTGAACATCAATAGCAATTTTCTACTTATGTATAGAACATTTAGGGGCACGATCATTTTGGTTAGTTGCTCTGTACTGAAACATCTGCCCACCTTTGTGCAAACAAAAAACATAAATGTCAACAATGGTAGATGGGAAGTGACCATCTGGGCCAATAGTTGCCACATGGAGTCACATTAAATGCACACTGCAACCCACGCAAAATCATTCAATCCGCTGGGAGAGGCAAAACCCAGAAAAACACAAGCCAACTTAAGGGATGGGAATTCCTTTCTGATCCATCATATGACTGAAAATACTTCAGAATATGAACTTATTCTACTTAACAAGCCTACAAAATTTGGGAGCACAATTAATGCCAATAAATATACATCGTTTCCATATTGATTTACATTCCCCAAGATCAGGAATATCATAATTGTTTAAGGAATACTCTAATCGGTCACATATCACTGAAATAAAAGGCTTCAATACAAGACTTACCACCCAGGGTCGCTTTCTTTCCAGCATTTTTATTTTATCCAAATGTCTCTGTCGTTCATAATATCGCTGCACATCTTGCTCACTTCGCTCATTTCTCTGTTTCATTTTCTCCAAAGCAACTGACTTTTCTTTACACGTGTTCTATAAATGCATCAAATAAAGTATTTTCGAGGTTGCTCAGAGGATGACAAATAACGCTCACAACAACATGATAAGTTTTTACCTCCAGTTCTTTCTCCTTTTCTCTGTAATTCTTTAAATCACTGTGAAATTTATACATCTCTGGTGGACCAACTGATTTTTCTGTTGCTTCTAGAAGCTCAATTTTCGACATTTTTGCAAACTCACCAACTTTCTCCTGTAAAAATTAAACATTAAAAAAGTGAATTCATCGTTTTTCAGTCAAAAGGGTTGAACTATTCATATCATCGATTCATATAAAAGATACAGTGCTGAATCCACTAACAATACTACCAATGAGAGGGATAACAGACAAAAAGGGAAAGAAACAGAAAAGAAAAAGAGAGAAAGAAAGGCAGAGAGAGCGCGTGAGAGTGAGATGTAAGAAGTTATTCGGACAGAAAGGACATTTATACAACTACACAACTTTGATTTTTTTTAATGAGGATTCTAATCTCCCCATCTCTCACATTGCAGACAGGAACGACTATGTGACGGTTGGACCGACAGGTTAGCTATTGCATTGAAGATGGGTACAATCCAGCATTTAAAAATAGGAATCCCCTCAATCCATTCCAGTTATCTCCAACGTACCTCACAACGGGCAAAAAAGATCATCTCGGACCACTCCCATCCAGCAAATCACCTTTTTCAGTCTCTCCCTTCGGGGAGGCGCCTCAGGTCACTTGCTACTAAAACCACCCGCTTTAAAAACAGTTTCTTCCCCTCAGCAATAAGAACACTCAATTCCGTCCAATAATCAGACAATAATATGACTTTTGATGTATACAGTGTCTTGTCTATGGTCTTTGTTTGTTCTTTTGCACTATGTATTGTTGGTGAGATTTGTGATTTGTGATGTGGTGTGGATGCCCTTTATTACGGTGATCTGTGTTATTAGTAGTATGTAACAAAAGCAGTGTACCATCATGTACCGAACCCAAATACCACCAACCCTGGTTGCGTGGCAATTAAAGATTCTATTCTATTCTATTCTAACACATCGATGTTCCATACTTGAATGTGACTAAGTATTTTGTGTTATTGCTTCCATATATCCTGGCACAAACACATACCTGAGGTAGAAACTGGCAGAGATTGCCCACTTGAATATTCAAAGAAGCAGCCTGCTCTTCAACCATTTTCTGAGTTGCATGTTCTCCATTTATTTGCCAAGTTGATTGGTTATTTGCAACAGAAATCTCTCGACTAATGATAAGGTTTTTTGAACGCCTGTAGCTGTAAAGACCAATTATTGATTTAAAAAAAATTATATCTTCAGAAAATACAGAGAATGAATGATTATACAACATAGCAGTCCTTAGGTGGAAAAATTACCCAACCATCTTCATTCTGGACAGGAAGAATGGTGTTACTAAATATAGCAACATTGGTGTCCCTCGATTCTAAGAAGATTCAATAGACAATAAACGCAGTAGTAGTCCATTCCGCCCTTCGAGCCAGCACCGCCATTCAATGTGATCATGGCTGATCATCCCTAATCAATACCCCGTTCCTGCCTTCTCCCCATATCCCCTGATTCCGCTATCTTTAAGAGCCCTATCTAGCTCTCTCTTGAAAATATCCAGAGAACCGACCTCTGAGGCAGAGAGATTCTTCTCAAACTTCTCAAACATTTTTGTTGGAAAACATCTGAAAGCTTTTAAAATGCAAGATATGAAGTAAATATTGGTGCTTTTAATTTGTGAATGAAGATACACATCAATACAAATAAATACCAAGCTAAAGAGCCCTCTCTGGAAACAGAAATACCTGTCATTGAAACTGTATATTGCTTGGTGAAACAATAGATTGTTCTCTGTTGAGTTTTCTGGATACATTAGTTATAATACCAGCCTTGACACAATAGTAGCTCTGGTGAGGATTGGGGAAATGGCAGATTAGCTATAACTCTCTGTGCATGATTAGCTGTTAAGACAGGAATATTCCGACAATACAGTCTCATCACTGGAATGTACAGAAATTTACAGGCATTTCATTAGCTTATACTTACAGTTCAAGTTCAATGGATCCTCTGTTACTTCCACGTTTCACATAAAGACCAACCTATTCAAAAATACATCGTTATCATATAGCCTTTATAAATTGTGAGAAAATGAACTCAAAGATTAAACTACATCACAATACTTTTTTTTTAAATTACAGGCCTGCGTGATAAGAACTGCATTTTTGATAAGTATGAAATGGTGAAAGTTGCCCCGACAAAAGGAGAGGCAATGGATTAAAGATCAAATGAGCAAGGATCAAATCATTAAATAATCCCTTACAACCTCTGCCCTCAAAAGTTATTAGGGATGCAAGTCACCTACTCATTTCTATTATTTATGTCAAATCCATTACACGGTATAATGGAATCATTGTCGTGACAATCTAGAGTTAAATAATAAACACTGTTTGCCATTTTATAATCCCTACTAGGGCTCTGTAGCAGAGATCCAAAGCATACATAGGGATACTTCATATCCAGAACAAATTCTCCTTTATTCATTTAAAAGGCATAAATGCAGATTTGAAAAGCAGATTTTACTATACAGTATTTTACTATTAAACTGTTTGAATAACTATGAAGCTTTTAAGCTGCAATAATGTAATAGCCAAGTGTTTTTAAACTTGCTTTTCTTCCTTTCAAATCAAGATACCTTGAAGGAAAGGATGAACACCAGAATTTCAATATCAAAGTCCAGAAGCTAATCTCCTGACAAGAAGATCACTGTGCAGTGATGGGGTGGTTATTTAGAACTGTACAGTTTGTAAAAAGAGCAGGTCGGCTTTGGAGAGAGCAGGCAATTTTATATTTGGCATTATTTAATGAGACGGAATTAATTAACAACACAGTAGAGTGACCCCCTAAGAAAGGGTAATCATAGCATGGTGAAATTTCAAATTCAATTGAAATTAATCTCTGGAAATTTGTATTCAGCACAGAAATTCTGCATAAGTATGGCAAACCTTTCAGCTAAATTTGACATTTGAATGATTTGATCCTTGCACATTTGATTTGACATAGGTCTAATCAAAGATTAAGAAAACATAAAGCGCACTGGTCACCTGGAAGAATTTGCAACTTTTGATGTATGCACTGAAACTTAAAACTAGGGCCAAAGATAGGTCTGCCTAATATGGACAATGCAGGTGAATACTGGGCCTTAACAATTAGGCAATATGTACTATCAAGCCACACAGCACTGGAGAAAAGATTTAAAGCAACTATGATCTCTTGATGAAATTTATATAGGATTATCAAACAAAAAACCATGTAAACCATATAATAAATCACCCAAGCTCACATCTAAACATTCAAATAACCTTTCCATCGCTTAACTCTTTTATAAGTGGCTGTGCATCATTGGGGTGTTTCGTAAAATAAAAATGGCAGCACAGTCAAATGATCGTCTCCCAGTATTCATAACCAAAGATCATGCTCTATGATCTATGATCTTTGTTCATAACATACAAAGAAGCTGGAATTTGCCAGTTTGTGAAGATGAGGTACTATTGACACCTGCAACTTACCCAGACACATTAAGAGCTTCTGCACTGCGGAAAATACTCAATTTGCTGTTTTTAAAACTGTTCAAGTTATGCCTATCATATAATCAAAGAGCTACAAGATATTTTGTGAGGTAAATGTAAATCGTGAAGAGGTTTATGAAATAATCTTGGTTTGTTATCAAGTACACAGGATTAAATGTTCTTTGGTTTGATATTTTCAAATGGCAGTGTTGCATTTTCAATCGACTAAGCATTTTGCATTATAATAATTGCTGACCAGCTTTTCAAAGTGAAATGGCGGCACACAAATTAATCGGCAGTTGTCCAATCAGTTATTGTCTATTCTATATACAATCAGACTTCCTTTGTCCAGGACGCATCAGTCCAGAGTCATTCTTTGGAATCAAGTGCAGCTCAAATACCCATTTATCTGGATAACCAAGGAACTGTTGATGCTGGTTTAAAAAAGACACAGGGTGCAGGAGTAACTCAGCTGGTCAGGCTGCATCTTAGGAGAACATGGATAGGTGACGTTTTGGGTTGTGACCCTTGTTCAGACTGATTGTGATGGTGGGAGGAGGGGGGAAGTTACCAATTAATAAAATTGAATTTGCTATAAAATATCAATCACACAATTGGCACCCACCTTGTCACCTCTCCCAATAAAGGAAGTTTTTCCTGCCAAGCCCAGACAAATTGCACACACTATGCTGGATTTTCCAGTGCCATTGGCACCCACTATCATGTTCAAATTGGCCCCAGGAAATATCTCACAGGAATCGTAAGTTCTGAAAAACAAAATGTTGACTAAATTTTAAAATTTTACATCTTTACAAACATAACCAATAAGTAATATGGATAAAGACACAAAGCTTTAATCAATCAACATTGCTTCACCCCTTACAGCAAAGTTTGAAACTTTTTGCTGAGGGTAACTATCAGAATGGGATGATTAACTTCAATTTCTGGATCTCCAAATAAATTACAGATTAAGATTTAACTATAGCCAGCACGGAATCTGTATTTTTCATTGTATAAATAATGAGACGACTTTCTTCAAAAATGTAAGATCTTGAGGAATCTTGAAAGGATAGACGTGGAGATGTTTTCACTCGTGGGAGAATCAGGAACAAGGAGGCATAGCTACAAGATAAGAGACCAGTCATTTAAAACTGAGATGTGTAGATATTTCTTCGCTGCAAGTCATGAACTTTGGAATTTTCCAGAGGGCATTAGAATAGCTTAATTCAGAGATACAGCGTGGCAACAGGCCCTTTGGCCCGCCGAGCCAGCACCGACCAATGCTCACTCGTACACTATCCTACACAATACGGACAATTTACAGAAGCGAATTATCTTAACCTACAAACGTCTTTGGAATGTTGGAGGAAACTAGAGGACCGCAAAAAACCCATATGATCACAGGAAGAATGTACAAACCCGGTACAGACAGCACCCCGAGTCGAACCAAGGTCTCTGGCGCTATGGCTGCAACTCTACTGCTGCGCCACTGTGTCACCTAATCGTGGAGAAGGATGAGGACTTAACCGTTTTTCATGCTCAACAATGAATTCAACAATTTTAGGTGAAGAATAATCCGTATTTTTTTGTTTAAAAAAATGTCATATCTCCAGCATTCCTAAGATTTTTGTCAACTTAATCGCTCCAACCTTCCATTCATAGATCTTTTAGTTTCTTCTCTGCTCCCCATCCTTAATTCTGTGCATCTTCATACACATTATGTCTAATCACTTTCCAGTTTCAGTGAGTTTTTTTCCAACATATTTAGTTTAGTTTATTACATAGCTACATATGTTTTGCGCACTCTTTCTTTTTTTTAAAAATTTGTCACTAATATGAATAAGACAGAGTTTAGTAATAGCTCCATGTAGACCCACCCTTGGTGGCAGGGTGGGTTGTAAAGAAGATGTAGAGAAACTTCAGGGGTATGCAATCTGGTAAGAAAATGGACAATAATGTGGGAGGGAATAAAATATGTAAAAATGTGAAGTCAACCATTTTGGTAGAAGAAACAGGTAACGTTTCGGGTGGGAACTGTACAACACCTAGCTGGGAAGAGGGTAAGACCATTCAAGGACAAAGAAGGGAATTTAAACCTGGGCGAGAGTAAATGGGCAAAGTACTAAAAGAGTATTTCACATTGGAATTCACCAGAGAAGAACATGGAGAATAGCGAGATCAGGAAGAGGTATGCTGATATTCCCATACATATTGATTTCAATAAGCTGGAGGTGTTGAGGCTTTTGGAGACATTCATTAATGTTCCCAATGCCCGATAGGATCCATCCCAGGTTATTAAGATTGGCAAGAGAGGAAATTGCTGGGGTCTTTGCACCCTCTTCAGGCACAAACAAGGTCCCAGAAGAGTGGAGAATAGCCAATGCTGTTCTTTGTTTAAGAAAGGCATTAAAGACAAAGCAGAAAATTATCAACTAGTGAGTAGGGAAATTATTGAAAATTTTTAGGGATAGCACCTACTGACATCTGGAAAAGCATAGATGCATTAGGGATAGTCAGCATGACTTTGTGCAGGGTCATGTATACAAAATTGAGTTTTTCGGAGGAGATGACAAAGATGATTGATGAGACTTGGGCAGTGGATGTGGTCTACATGAATGTTAGTAAAACATGCAAGACAAGGTCTGGCATGGTAGGCTGATCCAGAAAATTAAGGCATATGGGATCTTGATTCGATTGAAGTCAGAACTGGCTTACTCATAGAAGAGAGTGAGTTGTGGTGGAGGGCTGCTATTCTGTCTGAAGGCCTGTGAATAGTGGTTTCTGCAAGAATCACTGTTGGGATTTCTGTATATGTAAAGCAATTTTGGATGAAATTTTAAGCGGACTGACACAAAACTACAGATGACACAAAATTTGCCAGAGTTGTGGATGGTGAGGAAGATTGTGAAAGGTTTCAGCAATATATGGACCAGTTGGAAATGTGGGTGGAAAAATGGCAGATGGCATTCGTCTGACAAAGTGTGAAGTGCTGCATTCGGAAGGTCAAATGTAAGAAGAAAATGTATAGTAAATGGCAGAACCCTTAGGTGTACTGATGCACTGATGCACCTTGTCATGCAAGTCTATAACTTTCTGAAAATGAAGATAATGGGCCTGTCCCACTTAGGCAACATTTTAGGCGACTGCAGGAGACTATGCAGTCGCCACATGTTAGCGGGTGGTTGCCAGGGAGTCACATTCATGATCGTGAGGAGTTCCCGGATTCTGGGAACTAGTCATGGCCTCATATGGTCACCGTGTTGTAAAAACTAGCGGCGACTAAAATGAAGCCGCCATGGAGAGTAGCGAGAATTCTCGAGCCGTAGGTGGGTCAGGTCCTATTAGGTTGCTAGGAGGTCAGAGGTTCTCGTAGGTTGTAGCCAGTGCTGACCGGTGAATTGGCTCATTGGGAAAAAAAAAAGGTAAAGGGCCTGTTCCACTTCCGCGACCTAATTCATGACCTTTTTTACTCGTGGACATTTTTTATCATGCTAGAAAAACGCCCCGACCTACTTCATGACGCGAGTACCTACGACTAGCATCACGACCTACCTACGACCTCGTGACCATGCTACGAGTATGTCAAGGGCAAACTCGGCAGAGGTCGTGAATTAGGTCGTGAAAGTGGGACAGGCCCTTAAGCAGTAGTTTTCAGAACCAAGGATGACCGACCGGTAATGTTAAATGTCCGCCGAGCTACACAGCCGTGTATCTCTGGCTTCTTAAAAGTAGTCCCCACTCCTTCTCATCCCTCTCCCCCCTCTTTTAAAGGACTTATCAGCGCCAACCTTCCTGTTCTTCGCAGTGTGTCTGTATCACCTTGGCTTTACACCGTGTGAATATTTTAGACAGGGCAAACGGGGGGGGGGGGGGGGGGGAGCGCTGTCTAAAAAATTCACACGGGCTGGTGAAGGAAGCGATGTGTTTGTGTTTGTGTGTTCCACTCTGACAATCGCCGTTCCAGTTCCTGGGTTTTCAGATGACTGCCGGCAACTTAACAGTCGCCGGCAGTCTGCTGAAAAATCGCCTATGTGGAACAGTCCCATAAGGAACTAAGGCATGTCAAGTCAAGTTCAAGTGAGTTTATTGTCATGTGTCCCTGTATAGGACAATGAAATTCTTGCTTTGCTTAAGCACACAGAAAATAGTAGGCATTTACTACAAAACAGATAAATGTGTCCATATACCATGATATAAATATATACACACATGAATAAATAAACTGATAGTGCAAATAACAGAAAGTCCCCAATAACATACCAATTTCTACAGATGCACCAAATAAATCATCATATTGGGATGCATCCCAGCTTGATATGGCAACTGCTCTGCCCGAAAGGCAAGAAAATGCAGAGTTGTGGATGTTGCCCAGTCAATCTTGATAATGTGCAACAGTCTAAAGAAACCAACTGAATTTGTATCAAATTCATGGCAATGTTTTCAAATAGCATGCAATGAGTTATCAAGTGCAGTTACTGTTGTCAATGCAAATAGAGGAGCAATTTGCATAGGCTGCATATTTTGTGGGCTCGAATAAGTGAGTTCTTTGTAAGAGCTATGTTGATTAGAATATAAAAATCGCACCTATTCTTAAAATAACAACCTTTACTCATTAACAAGGATCAAGGAAAGACCGTTCACGTTGCGGCCCTGTTTTCACCAATCTTTCCACCACCACGCACTAGAAGCACAAGACAGACATCGTTGTATGCAGATGCTGAGAAGTATGTTCAGCTCTGGCTGATCAACTTCTAATCTTGTGTGTGGACTCGATAAGAATACTTATTAACAAATTGATTGGCAAATTGACTTCAGACATGAACATCAACTTTTATCTACCAATGAAATGGCTTGAGGAGCTCAACATTAAAGGTGCAGAAAGTCATCACTGGTAATTTTATTATTGTATGTAGAGAGTATTACATTTAGATAAAAGTCTAGATGATCCCTATTTATTACTTTTTTTGTCTTCAAAAACATTCAACCGAAACCAAGACTTTTAAACTCAGAATAAATGCACTAATAAAGATTTAAAAATACTATCTTCACTTTAGATGAAGACAGTGATCAAACGACAAAGAAAGATATTGCCTGCATTGAAGATCTGAACATTAAAAAAGACACTCACCTATATTTTTCCTGAAAAACAAGTGCAGAATATTACCTACAAACAGTTGTAAAAAATCGAAATTGTGAATTAAGTTCCATTATTTAATTCACGTTAATCAGCGTCCTCATGGTAAGATAGCTATGCCATCTGCTGGGGATAACTGAAACATCAGAACTTCTGCATCACTGACTGGGTATAAATGAAAGGTAGACAAAAGAACTCCGAGTTCACTGTAATTAAAATCATTTACAGCACAGGATGCATTTCAATCCAACTGTCAACGCAAACATTTATTTCCCAAAGATACGTATCTCCACCCTAATTTATCTATTATCATCGCATCTTTTCATCCTTTCTCTTTCAAGTACGCATCTGCACTATTCATTGTAAACACTTCCTGTTGTACTAAGTACCTTGTTCTGAGCAACCTCCTGCAAAGTTTTTCCCTGAACTCTGTAATGCATATAAAATTTTAGAAAATTTATAGTATAGAGTCATCCCCTTATTTTTGTGTCAGTTGAAAGACAAACCCAGTACCAAGTCCACGCCCTAGAGGTCATGGACTTCATGTACATAGCCGGGTACAGGTAGCTGTGTGCCACACACGTATATATTATGCAAATTTGATATAATTTGATTGATGAATTAAGGAACACTTGTTGTTTTACATGGGTCGAATTGGTTATAACTCAAATTTTAATTGCAAATATTACTTTTGAAATTGCCAAGCAGAAGAAAGCTGTCTTTAAAAAAAAGCCATGAGGAAAAAAATCAATAAAATTACACTTATTAAAAAGATTTTTTTCTGAAAATTCTGTCAGAAACTGTGTTTTAGTAAGTCTGACACTCTAATCCTTTTCCCCAAAGACCCATCATTTATTTAATTGCCTCCGAGCACCACAATTTGAGATTTGTAATAGAAAAAAAATCACATATGGTTAAAGTGCACATTGTTCAAGTTCAAGTGAGTTTTATTGTCATGTGTCCCTGTATAGGACAATGAAATTCTTGCTTTGCTTAAGCACACAGAAAATAGTAGGCATTTACTACAAAACAGATAAATGTGTCCATATACCATGATATAAATATATACACACATGAATAAATAAACTGGTAAAGTGCAAATAACAGAAAGTGGTTATTAATAATCAGAGTTTTGTCCGAGCCAGGTTTAATAGCCTGATGGCTGTGGGGAAGTAGCTATTCCTGAACCTGGTTGTTGCAGTCTTCAGGCTCCTGTACCTTCTACCTGAAGGTAGCAGGGAGATGAGTGTGTGGCCAGGATGGTGTGGGTCTTTGATGATACTGCCAGCCTTTTTGAGGCAGCAACTGCGATAAATCCCCTCGATGGAAGGAAGGTCAGAGCCGATGATGGACTCGGCAGTGTTTACTACTTTTTGCAGTCTTTTCCTCTCCAGGGCGCTCAAATTGCCGAACCAAGCCACGATGCAACCGGTCAGTATGCTCTCGACTGTGCACCTGTAGAAGTTAGAGAGAGTCTTCCTTGACAATCCGACTCTCCGTAATCTTCTCAGGAAGTAGAGGCGCTGATGAGGTTTTTTGATAATTGCGTTAGTGTTCTCGGACCAGGAAAGATCTTCAGAGATGTGCACGCCCAGAAATTTGAAGTTCTTGACCCTTTCAACCATCGACCCGTTGATATAAATGGGGCTGTGGGTCCCCCTCCTACTCCTTCCAAAGTCCACAATCAGTTCCTTGGTTTTGCTGGTGTTGAGGGCCAGGTTATTGCGCTGGCACCATATGGACAGTTGCTCGAGCTCTCTTCTATATTCTGACATCCCCATCAGTGATACGCCCCACAATAATGGTGTCGTCAGCGAACTTGATGATGGAGTTCGCACTGTGGTTCGCTACGCAGTCATGGGTATAGAGTGAGTACAGCAGAGGGCTGAGCACGCAGCCTTGAGGTGCTCCCGTGCTGATTGTTATCGAGGCTGACACATTTCCACCAATACGAACAGACTGTGGTCTGTGGATGAGGAAGTCAAGGATCCAGTTGCAGAGGGATGCGCAGAGACCCAGTTCTGCGAGTTTGGTAACCAGTTTGGAGGGGATGACTGTGTTAAATGCCGAGCTGTAATCAATGAATAACAGCCTGACATATGAGTTTTTGTTGTCCAAGTGGTCCAGTGCGGAGTGGAGGGCCAGCGAGATCGCATCCACCGTTGATCTGTTGTGGCGGTACGCGAACTGCAGTGGGTCCAGGTTTTTGTCGAGGCAGGAGGTGATTTGCTCCATGATCAACCTCTCAAAGCACTTCATCACCACCGGCGTTAGTGTCACTGGTCGATAGTCATTGAGGCACGTCACCTTACTCTTCTTGGGCACCAGATTTTATTAAAGGATATTTTCATACATTTTGATTTCACCATGTAGAAATTACAGCTGTGTTTATACATTAGTCCTCCCATTTCAGGGCACTATAATGTTTGGGACACATGGCTTCACATGCAATTGTAATTGCTCAGGTATGTTTAAATGCCTCCTCAATGCAGGTATAAGAGAGCTCTCAACACGCAGTCTTTCCTCCAGTCTTTCCTTCACCGTTGGAAACATTTATTGCTGTTTATCAACATGAGGACCAAAGTTGTCCCAATGAAAGTTAAATAAGCCATTATGAGACTGAGAAACAAGAATAAACCTGTTAAGAGACATCAGCCAAACCTTAGGATTACCAAAATCAACTGTTTGGAACAACATTAAGAAGAAAGAGAGCACTGGTGATCTTACTAATCACAAAGGGATTGGCAGGCCAAGGAAGACCTCCACAGGTGATGACAGAAGAATTTTCTCTATAATAAAGAAAAATCCCCAAACACCTGTATGACAGATCAGAAACACTCTTCGGGTGTGGATTTGTCAATGACCACTGTCCGCAGAAGACTTCATGAACAGAACGCAGACGCTACACTGTACTATGCAAACCACCGGTTAACTGCAAAAATAGGATGGCCAGGTTGTTTGCCTTAAAAGTACTTAAAAGAGCAATCACAGTTCTGAAAAAAAGGTCTTGTGGACAGATGAAACAAAGATTAACATATCAGAGTGATGGCATGAGCAAAGTATGGAGGAGAGAAGGAACTGCCCAAGATCCAAAGCATACCACCTCATCTGTGAAACACGGTGGTGGGGGTGTTATGGCCTGGGCATGTATGGCTGCTGAAGGTACAGGCTCACATCTTCATTGATGATACAACTGCTGATGGTAGTAGCACAATGAATTGTGAAGTGTATAGATACATCCTATCTGCTTAAGTTCAAACAAATGATTCAAAACTCATTGGCCGGCGGTTTATTCTACAGCAAGACAATGATCCCAAACATACTTCTAAAGCAACAAAGGAGTTTTTCAAAACTAAAAAATGGTTAATTCTTGAGTGGCCAACTCAATCACCTGATCTGAACCCAATTGAGCATGTCTGATATATATGCTGAAGAGTAAACTGAACGGTACTAGCCCCCAAAACAATCATAAGCTAAAGATGGCTGCAATACGGGGCCTGGCAGAACATCACCTGAGAAGATATCCAGCAACTGGTGATGTCCATAAATCGCAGACTTCAAGCAATCATTGCATGCAAAGGATATGCAACAAAATACTAAACATGACTATTTTCATTTACATGACATTGCTGTGTCCCAAACATTATGGTGCCCTGAAATGGGGGGACTATGTATAAACACTGCTGTAATTTCTACATGGTGAAACCAAAATGTATAAAAATCTCCTTTATTAAAATCTGACAATATGTACTTTAACCACATGTGATTTTTTTTCTATAAAAAAACTCAAATTGTGGAGTACAGAGGCAAATAAATAAGTGGTGGGTTTTTGTCCCAAACATTATGGAAGGCACTTTAAAAAGTGCCCAAACATAATGGAACATCCCAAAGCCACTTGCAAGATGGTGTTCCAACAAAACTATTCAACATTTGGCACCAAACTACTTCCAGCTTGGTCTAAGAAGTAGGCTTGAAGGAAAGTAAATATGAAGGAAGTCAGAGTTGACAAGATGGATAGTTTAAGATAAGAAATTTTAGAAATTGTGTTCCATGCAGCTGAAAGTAGTCATCAGCAGAAAAGCATTTAAAAATGGGAGTGAATTAGGCGCCACAATTGGAGAGCAGAAATCCAACGGTAAGGCTGGAGGTTGTGAAAATGAAAAAAATGGGAGAAAAAATGGGGAAGAATATGGAAACACGGATAAGGATCTTAAAACTGAGATGTTGTGGTAGCACGAGTAAATATGAGCCCACCAAGGTATAACCAGTGGATAGAATGTTAGGTGACACAGGCAGCAGAGTTTTGACAGAACACAAGTGGACATGTCAGGGAGCATCAAAATAATCATGTCAATGTATCCTATGTCAAGAAGTAACTAAAGCATAGATTTAAGCAGGATCATAGGCAATATTATGCAAACTAGACTATTTCAGATATCCAACATTTGAAATATTTTGTTTTTGCACATCAGAATACTGATTGTCCGTGAAGGCAGTTAAGATAAAATAAATTTACAAAACAAAGTAAATTTATGTTTACCACAAACACACAAGGGCACTGAGCAACACTAAATGGAATAAACAAAGGCTCAAAGCCAACTGCACCAGAAACCTCAAATACATTGAACTAAATAATTTGGAAGCAGCAACTTGTATGCCATAATGACAACAGTAACCAAAAATGGTTCTAAAAACATTGGCATCAAAATATCAGACCAACACCGAAATATCTATGTGATTGCTGATTTAGGATGAAATATTAAAAAGCCGTATCTGCTCTAACAAACGGACATCAGATTTACACTAGCACTATTTTAATAAGCGAGTTCGGTATGCAAGGAATCATGGGATTTGTCAAAGGTCACTTGCTATAAAGAAAAAGCAAACAAAGCGCTGGCTGCATAAACAGTGTATAAATTATTGTCTTTATTCATGATTTATGTGTAAAAATATATTTAATCTGAGGAATGGGGATGCCAGGTAGCGGGAGAGTGGGGGCAGATGCGAGTGGGAGACAGGGGGAGAGACTGGACCGGCGTAGAGACATTCTCGGCAATTGTGTGCATACAGACACGCGACTCATCCGCAGCCAGGATCGAACCCAGGTCCCCAGACAGGGACGGGACACCTGGGAGGGGACGGGAACGGCCCAGCAGCAACTTAACAGCGCCCGCAGCGCCGTGCCTGACCCCGCCAATCCAGGGCTGCCAGCCAACCCGGCGGGACAGGCAGAGCCGAGCTGGAGCCAGCGGCTGCAGCACTGGCTGCAAGTCTGGGGCCGTCCCGCTGCCCAGGCCCACCCAGGACAGGGACGGGATACCCGGGAGGGGACGGGGACGGCCCAGCAGCAACTCAACAGCACCCGCAGCACCGGAGACCCCCAGGCCCGACCCCGACCACGCAAGCGTATTTTCTGCTTCTATGGTTGCCGTATCTCCTGTGATACAACTGTGCCATTATTTCAAATGTTTTTCTTTGGACAATGGTGATTAATCCCCAGAGATATTGTATAAATGCAAGACCTCAATTTTCTTTAAACATTATGCAGGATTCCGATAAGCCTATTGTCTAAACCACTGCAATTGGAAATGAGCACAAATATATTTTTCATGTGGGCTTGCGATTTCTAATATAATTAACCCTAAGCAACAATTGTTTAGTTTAAAAACAAATCACTGAAAATAGCAGGAACATCACCTTCAGGAAGACCATTTAATATCAGAGTGGGATCCTTCTACAGTTTTGACTCGGGTGTTCAACCTGAACTGGTAAATGTTTTCCAAGCCAGATGCTAACTAAACATGCTGTGTACTTCCTGCACCATTTCTAGTTCATTTCTAGTATCCTTAAAGGTGCAATCAGTTGTCTAAAAAAAACATTGGCTTGTTTTAATGGTCCAGTGTCTGAGATTAAAATGCTTCTTAAAATCCACCATCTGGTAGAGGAACTTGAGAACGAAGTCTGGCCAATTACTGGAAAATCTGATATTCGATTTGGACTTATGTCACATTCTTGACAAAAAATAATTTGCTGGTCTTCAAGAAAAAGAAGCTGGGTAGGTAGATCTGTCACCTGTTTATTCAGCTAAACCTTCACAATAGTGGGTGTGTGATTCTGCTGCCATTTCTTGAGACAAATAGAAGGTGCATGGGCACCATTCACTCTCTCCTTAAACTCTGCACATTCTATAAACTGAGGAAGGCTGTGCTGGCTCTGGAGAGGGTCCAGAGGAAGTTTACCAGGAATTAGTAGGTTAACCTATGATGAGTGTTTGTCAGCACTGGGCCTGTACTCGCTAGAGTTTAGAAGATTGAGGGGGACCTCATTGAAACATACAGAATAGTGAAAGGCTTGGATAGAGCGGATGTGGAGAGGATGTTTCCACTAGTGGGAAAGTCTAGGACTAGATGCCATTGCCTCAGAATTAAAGGACGTTCTTTTAGGAAGATGAGGAGAAATTTCTTTAGTCAGATGGTGGAGAATCTGTGTAATTATTTGCCACAGTGGGCTGTGGAAGCCAAGTCAGTGGATTTTTAAGGCAGAGATAGATAGATTCTTGATTAGTATAGGTGTCAGAGGTTATGAGGAGAAGGCAGGAGAATGGGGTTAGGAGGGAGACATAAATCAGCCATGATTGAATGGAAGAGTTGACTTGATGGGCCAAAAGGCCTAATTATACTCCTATCACTTATGACCAATCCCCATCACCCTGCATTTGTTGATGTACACTTTAAGCAAAGTTTAAGTTTTCACCTGAAGGTAAAATGCCTCCACAGTATCATGACCCCCCAGCAGACCTCTGCTGCCTCCAAAATCCTTCCACTCCTCTTTCATGCTTTAAATTATTCTTCAAATCTAATTCCTATCAACCCTTTAGTCATTGGCCTAATATCTGCTGGTGTGGGCCAGTGTCAAATCTTTGTTTTAATATGTTCCCAAGATGTTTTAATGTTTAAATAGGTTATTCATAATGTTGAATCATGTTTTAGAGTTGGTATTATTTCTGTACAGCCACTGACAGCAAGTAAATGCAATCTTATTGTATCTTTAAATTGGGAAAGCCAATTAGAAGAGTATTATCAATTCATAAGATTATCTATTGATCATTATTCAAATCATCCAGAAGGGCAATAAGAAGTTGTTAATCACGACTGGGTAATGCCTGAGACAATAAGAACTACCGAGGACCATAATACTAATAGCAGCACTTATTTTCAGATGAGACTAAACCTTGTCTATTTGCTCAGTTGGAACAGAGTTTACATGGCACTTTACCGTAGAGTATTATTGCTCCATCAAAGTTAACTTGTGACTTTGTCCTTATATCTGACTTTGGTCACAAACAAATTACTATTCGTGGGTTAGTCATAGTGATACCGTGTGAAAACAGGCCCTTCCGTCCAATTTGCCCACACCGGCCGACGTAGCTACTCTTGTCCCACCTGCCTGTTTGGTCCAAAACCCTCCAAACCTGTCCTATCCATGTACCTGTCTAACTGTTTCTTAAAAGTTCCCAGCCTCAACCTCTGGCATCTCGTTTGTGATTCTGCCAAGGGGCAGTGGCTGCGTTTCCTACATCAGGATTGCAGCACACTTCAAACACACTTGCATTGGTTGTAAAGCACTTGGGAATTAACACTAAAGTTGTACACCGACGATTTTGGAGTACGGTGCCTAATTATAGGAAGGATGTCAACAAAATAGAGAGAGTACAGAGGAGACTTACTAGAATGTTGCCTGGGTTTCAGCAACTAAGTTACAGAGAAAGGTTGAACAAGTTAGGGCTTTATTCTTTGGAGCGCAGAAGGTTAAGAGGGGACTTGATAGAGGTCTTTAAAATGATGAGAGGGATAGACAGAATTGACGTGGATAAGTTTTTCCCACTGAGAGTAGGGAAGATTCAAACAAGGGGACATGACTTGAGAATTAAGGGACAGAAGTTTAGGGGTAACATGAGGGGGAACTTCTTTACTCAGAGAGTGGTGGCTGTGTGGAATGAGCTTCCAGTGAAGGTGGTGGAGGCAGGTTCGTTTTTATCATTTAAAAATAAATTGGATAGTTATATGGACTGGAAAGGAATGGAGGGTTATGGTCTGAGCGCAGGTATATGGGACTAGGGGAGAATACGTGTTCGGCACGGACTAGAAGGGTCGAGATGGCCTGTTTCCGTGCTGTAATTGTTATATGGTCCCGCTGAGTTACTCCAGCATTTTGTGTCTGTCTTCGATGCAAACCAGCATCAGCAGTTGCTTCCAACACTAAAGTTGTGCTGAAGTACATGTGTCCCCCGATGGATAATCGGATCAAACTCCTGGCGCTGATTCTCGGTCGAGCATGATCCGTGCGTGGTGTGTTTGTGCAGCCACCAACTAACTAACTCTGTGCATAAGCGGTGCGGTGTTGTGCTGTGCGCCGCCCCGAGTGCGGCATGTAAACAAAACCTGGGGGCCCAGCGCTCACTCACAGGAAGTTTTCCATCTTGATCCGAACGATGGCTCCCTCCACGAACTGGCAGCCCGTCCTGTCGACCTCCTGCTCAACGGGCCTGGAGCCGCTCGACACCCTTTTGCTCGCAGCATCTCTCTGACTCGACACCTTACGCTTCGGCGCCGCCATGTTGCCGGTGGCCGAGCTCCCGCCTTGGCGTGCAAACGTCGGGTAACGTCATCACGTCGTCCTGGCCGGGGGGACGCGCACGCGAACGTGAACGTGAACGCGCACGTAGGTGAGCGCCTGCCCATTCCAGGAAGCATCACTGGAGAGTGGAGCAGGTGATGTTTTGTGTCTAGACCCTTCTTCAGACTGGAGAGTCAAGGGAGAGAGGGAATTAGAGATACTGAAGTGTAAGGTGTGAAAACACAGATCAATGCAGACGTTGGTCAAGGAAAATGTAGAATGGTTCATTGTTGGCTGAGGAGAAGGTGACAACGAGACAATCAGTATGAATGATTGAATACTTTATTGTCACAAGTGACAAATAGTGAAATTCTTTGCTTGCAAACCCAATGTACGCAAATGGGTTTAATGGGTATAAGGCCGCTGATAAAGTTACAAAGTTACAATTTAATCCGTAAAATTTAATTAGGATGAGAGGGTAATGTAGGAGGGTAATGTTTAATTAGGAGGACAGTGGAACTAGTCAGAGAACTGTGTAGGAAAGAACTGCAGATGCTGGTTTAAATCGAAGGTGGACACAAAATGCTGGAGTAACTCAGCAGGACAAGCAGCATCTCTGGAGAGAAGGAACGGGTGATGTTTTGGGGCGAGACCCTTCTTCAGACTCGAAACGTCACCCATTCTTTCTCTCCAGAGTTGCTGCCTGACCCGCTGAGTTACTCCAGCAATTTGTGTTTAATCAGAGAACTGGTCTGAAGAAGGGCCTTGATCCCAAAATGTCACCCATTCCTTCTATCCCGAGATGCTGCCTGTCCCGTTGAGTTACTCCAGCATTTTGCGTCTATCTAAGATGGGCTCCTCCCTGATCAGTTGGACACTCCGGGGCTGCTGCTCTCACAGGCCGTTCTGCTACAACACGGTGGTTGTCTTTCTGAGAAACCTTGCATTATAGAAAATTGCATTACAAAACTATTGACTCAACGGGAAAAGATGGTGTTAAGGGCTATAGAGTTTCAGTCTGTTATTTTTCATAGTCATACAGCACAGAAACAGGGTCTTCGGCCCAATTTGCCCATGCCGACATAGATTCCCCATCTATGTCAGTCCCACCTGCTCACGTTTAGCCGTATCCCTCTAAACCTGTCCTATCCATGCAATAAAAAGGAACTGCTAGTTTATACCAAAGATAGACACAAAATGCTGGTCATGCAGCATCCCTGGAGAACATGGATAGGTAGCGTTTCTGGTTGAGACACTTCTTCAGGCTGATTGTAGGGAGGGAGAAGAGAGGTGGAAAAGGGGAGAAGCAGGCCAAAGCGTGACAGATAATAGGTCGACATGGATTGGGGGTGAGGTGGTTGATAGGCAAATGGTTGGAACAAAAGCCAGATAAGAAAGGAAGGTATGAGGCAGATTTGAAGAGTTGTGGAATGTAAAGCGAGAGGCAGAAAAGTGGGAGTGGGGGAAGGTGAGTGGAGAGAAGTAGTAGGGAGTCCAGGTGGGGCATGGGGAGGGAGAGAGGGGAGGGGAGAAAAGGAGAAGTTATGAAAAGAAGAATGAAATCCATGAGTTTTGCATGGGTGCAGTAAGTAGTCCTGATAGTCGTCGATGTAGCGGAGAAAGTTGGGTTTTAGAGCCAGTGTATGCCTGAAACAAGAATTGTTCGACGTAACCAACAAAAAGGCAGGTAATACTGGTGCCCATGGCTATACCTTTAACTTGAAAGAAGTGAGATGAGTCAAAAGATATTGTTTAAGTTGTTGATGGAATAGAGAAAGCACTCTGTCCCCTCTTTAAAATGTTGTTATAGTATTTGCCTCAACTATCTCCTCTGGCATCTCATTCGATATACCACCACCCTTTGTGTGGAAAAAATTGCACCTCGGGTTCCTATTAAATCTTTCCCCTCTCACCTTAAACCTATGTTCTCTGGTTCTTGATTCCCCTACTCTGGGTAAAAGATTCTGTGCATTTACCTATTTATTCCCCTCATAATCTTGTACATATCTGTAAGATCATCCCTCATCCTCCTGTGCTCCAAGGAACAAAGTCCTAAAAACAGTCGTTGACATTTCAGGGTGGAGGTCCTGCAGAATCCAAATTTGCTGATGACATGAAAATAGATGGAAGGGTAAATTGTGATGTGGATTGAACCATTCTGATTATTTGTAGTAATTTATGTAATTTTAATGATATTTTGTACTTTCTACTGCAATGCGTTCTCACCCTTTAAAAATTAGTCTCTTAATTTCCTATTTATGCCCAAAAGTGGAATAATCATGTATTTGTCTACTTTTAAATAAATTTGCCCATCATTTAGTTCCTCTAGTTAATCTATAATCTTTGTAAATCCTTGCTACTTGAATGCACCTGCCAACACTGCATTCATTGCTGCCAACTGAGATGTCATAAGCTGTCTTGGCATTCCATCTCATCATGTACATCCAGCATAGACACACAATTACTCAGGGGATAATTCAGCTTCTATGGCTTATGGTCTCATGGTTCGAAGGGGGGTATCAGTAAGACTGGCAGAGCGATGGTGTGGAAGGAGGCACCAGCATTGCCTCTCTCGCCCCTGGGGCTAGGGCTGAGGGAATGCTGAATTGGCACTTCTGAGGGATTACCACACTGTCAGCAGGTTTATGGAATGAGCTGCAGAGGTAGTCAGAGAGGCAAGCAAAATCACAATGTTTGCAGACATTTTGACGGGTTCTTGGATAGTAAAGTTTCATGGAAGCTGGGTCTAGCTCAGAGACATCTTGGTCAGCATGGTGGTGTTGCACAAAACGGCTTGTTTTCTTGCTGTATACTTCTATGATTCTATAACTATATTGTTGCTGGTGGTAGTCCCAAATAAGTATAGGATTGAGATGTTCATGAATGCTCTGAACCACAGACAAAGTCTCACATGAGAACGTAATTCTTATTCTTTATTCTTAGAATAAAGGGGAGGTCATTTAAGACTGAGGTGAGAAAAAACGTTTTCACCCAGAGAGTTGTGAATTTATGGAATTCCCTGCCACAGAGGGCAGTGGAGGCCAAATCACTCGATGGATTTAAGAGAGAGTTAGATAGAGCTCTAGGGCCTAGTGGCGTCAAGGGATGTGGGGAGAAGGCAGGCACGGGTTATTGATAGGGGACGATCAGCCATGATCACAATGAATGGCGGTGCTGGCTCGAAGGGCTGAATGGCCTCCTCCTGCACCTATTTTCTACGTTTCTATGGAATGAAAACCATGAAGAGGCATTATAATTCAATGCTGTTACAATTTTTCAACCAATGACCAGATGAAAGAATTGGTGAGTACCAACTCAGACAGAACACACTGGCAAAATGGGGCAATTTTCAGATCTTTTTAGAATGAGTCTTTCCAAATTGCTGCCCTGGAGACTCACCAGTATGAGAATTCAGGTAATATTATGTGATAAGGTGGACCTAATATTTGAGGGAGCATGATCCTTTAGTTTAGCCATCACTACGGAGATGAGGTATTGCTCAGGGCACAATCCCAAGGTGCATGTGAGGAACATGCCGACAGAAATGGCAATGGTAGGGTAGTCAACTGCTAAGCCACTGCTTTATGTCTGCTACAAACAGAAAGCAGTAGGTTCCAGATAGGATCGCAGGTGATGTGAATCTAAAAGGAATGGATGCCATGGATTTTACAACAATATAAAAAGGCCTCAGGCTCTTACAATGGCCAGGTGCTACAACAGCCACAGGATAGAGCATTTTACTTCTTGGGTAGGACATGGATATCACTGGCAAGACCAGTACTTATTGCCCAAACATAACTGCCTTTGAGAATGTGGTGGTAAGCCCATGCTGTAACTTCATCCAGCTATTTTGGTGACGCTGCTCCCAATGTTTTCAGGAAGGGTGCTCCAGTGTTTCAGGAGCAGCCTGCAGGGGAAGTCGCCGAGCCGGCCCCTGCTCGGAGGACCCTTCGGACTGTGGTCTGCAGGGAAGAAACCACCATGCTAGTTCCTGCTCGTCACCTGAAGACCAAAGACTGCGAGGATAGAGCTGGCAATGACGACGGACGCAGCTGGCGAGAAGAGAGGCCGGTAAGGGTGGAGAGGGAACAATAGTCTGGCCTACCGCATTCTCAAGGTCGGCTGCAGGAAGCCACCCTGGGACACAAAGGTGGAGGGGTGAGGAGAGGGACCTCGTGTCCAAGGAAGGTGATGGCTGGAGGCCCGCAGCAGTCTGGGGCTTGCCTGGATCGGACATCGCTCATTAGAACTAGAATGCAGTTTGTACTTTGAAAATTGCACCAAGACCTGGCACCTCTTGCATGCGGGCTCAGTAGCCTATTTTTCTACACTTTGCTAATCGGGAATGTGTTTAGGTATGGCAATACTTTACTGGACTGTATGTAAGAAAGTAATTTAACTCTGCATTTGCACATGTGACAAATAAAAGCACCATTGAAGACCAATGAAGGATTTAGGCACTGCGATAATGTCTAAGCCAGGCTGGTGTGTTTCTTCAACAGGTAAAGTATTGTGGTATTTTATGACAAGTGAAATGATATCCTGTGAGGTCTCCCAGAGAGTTCTTGTGCTGGAGTTGGATTTTGAAATAGTGATGGAGAGGACTGGAGAGGCATTAGAAAACAAAGTGAACCCCTTTTAAAGCAAGCATCGCTCATCAGAAAGCCACTGTAGTTTTGGGAGCACTGGGTGATGTGTGTATGGAGTATGGCATATGTTGGAGTACAGGCTCTGGGACCTAATTCGCCTGAAACAAGAAGCAGAAAATGGTAGATATACTCAACATTTTGAAAAGACCACATTATGAACAACAAATGCAAATCACTGCATGGGAAGAAGTGCATGTAAATTACAGGTTTCCCTGGAAGGAATGCTTGGGACAGCAAGGTCTGTCTCTTGGTCCAAACTCACACCACGTCCCTTAAACCCATTACCCAAGAGATTCAAGATTCAAGAGACATTTATTGTCACATGCACCAATTGGTGCAGTGAAATTTGTGGTCACCATACAGCCATACGAATAAAAAACACAGCACTCGATAGACTTTAACATAAACATCTCCACACAGCGGAATCAAAGTTTCCCACTGTGGGGGCACTAAAGTTCAGTCATCCTCCTCTTTGTTGTTCACCCGTGGTCTGGGCCTCCGGAGCCCTCCGCAGTCGCCGCTACGGGCGGCCCGATGTTCAGGCCCTCTTGCCACGATGATGGAACTCCGACGTTTGAACGGAAGAACATTCTCAATGGCTTGGACTTCCAAATCGGCCACTTCTTACCGGAGACCGATGCTCCCGAAGTCCACAGACCGAGCTGGGTGGAGATTCACACTGGCGGCCCTCGGCAAAGGGATCACCAGGACTCCGCGATGTTGAAGTCAGTGCCGCCTGCGGCTGAGCTCTGCAAACCACAGCTCCACGATGTTGAAGCAGCAGTCCCAAAACCTACCAAGATATCAGTATTCTTCCTGTTCACTCTGGCTCTTCTCCAAATTTAATTTGTTTATCTTTTTTTTGTGGCCATGACTTCAGCTGCTTCCCCCCCTCCCTCCTAAACTTGTCCACTTCTCCTTAACAAGCTCCATAAAATTCTGCCCTTCCGTCATCTACTTTAATATCGCATTTTATTGCTTGTTCATGTTTCTATTCACTGATTTCGCACTAAATTTATGTCTAATCCAGAAGCAGAGAAATAGCATTTTTAAGTACTTTTTTCTTTTATTTTTCAACTGGATAAATATAGCATGTGATTGACATTTGGACTTATAGGAAATGCCCAAGAAGCGACAGCTAACTGCACTCCCAATATTCTTTGAACACAAACATTAAATTGAAATACTGTTCATGTACTGTATATCATCTTTTACCAGTTTGAAATGTTTAATATTTACAATTCTTCAGCAACGACGGATACTGGATATTCCCAACTACTAACGAAGGAACCCGGTGGTCACCACGTTTACTCACAAACAAACAACACATATTTCTAATCTATATTTGGTAAGAAGATATTCAAATCAAATGAACTCTTCAGTCTGCTGAGGGAAAGAAATAATTTACAACTTCTGAAAGATCCACATCAAGCTCCCGCGACTCGGATGTTCTTGAAGTATGGTCTCCATCGTGGTCCTCAATTCAGATATAAATGCTGTACCAGTCCTGTTCATTCGGAGAGTCGGGGTGAAGTGCCTTAGATTCCTCTGAATCTAAATTAATGAGGAAAGAGCATGAACATTGAATTCTCCGAATTTTGTTAGCCCTTGTTGTCTCCTCCCCTTCCTCAGCCCTCGGGCTGTCTCCTCCCATCCCTCAGCCCTCGGACTCCTCCTCCTCCTTTTTCCTTCCTTCTCCCCGCCACCCCTTATCAGTCTGAAGAAGGGTTTTGGTCCGAAACGTTGCCTATTTCCTTCGCTCCATAGATGCTGCTGCACCCGCTGAGTTTCTCCAGCATTTTTGTGTACCTTCGATTTTCCAGCATCTGCAGTTCCTTCTTGATTCAACATACGCCACTTTGATTGAGATTTTTGAAGCAATATCTAAGAAGATTGATTAGGGCAGTACAATAGATTGGGCTTTAGCATGGGTTTTGACAAAGTACCGCTGGTGGGGTGGTCTGGGTGGTTAGATTGCATGGGATCCAGGATGAACTAGCCAACTGGATACAAAATTAGTTGGAATGTAGGAGACAGAGGGTGGAGGTAGAGTGTTGTTGTTCAGATTGGCGGTCTGTAACAAGTGGTGTAGCACAAGGCTGTGTGCATATTTACATTAACAATTTTGATGCAAATATAAGTGGCATGGTTAGTATGTTTGCGGATGACACTAAAATTAGTGGTATAGTGGGCAGTGAAGAAGGTTATCGAGGATTACAATGGGATCTTGATTAACTGGGGCATTGGGCTAACGAATGGCAGATGGACAAACATGAGATGTTGCATCTTGGTAGGCCAGACCAAGACAGGACATACACAGCAATTGGTAGAGTGTTGGTGAATTTTGTAAAACAGAGACCAAGGGTACATAGTTCCATGAAGGTGGCAATACAGATGGGTAGGGGGGTGGAAAAGGTGTTTGACGCGTTTGCCTTGATTGATCAGGGTATTGAGAACAGGAGTTGCAACATCGTGTTGCAGTTCTACAAGACATTAGTATGGCTACATATAGAGTACTGTGTACAGTTCTAGTCTCCTTGCTAATGGAAGGATGTCATTAAACTGTAATGGTTCAAAAAAAAGATTTACGAGGATGTTGCCAGGTCTGGAGGGTTTGAGCTTTCAAGAAAGGCTGGATAAGCTGGATCTTTATTCCCTGGAGCGTAGGGGCCAAGAAGTGTCCTATGAAGTTATGTAAAATCATGAAAGATCATGACATGCTGTGAAGAAAAACAGTTCATAAAATCAGGCTGACGGAAGCTCCGGGGTGCTGCTATTCAGTCGCTGCACTTCCCTTCCAAGAGTCAAGTGTGTTTTATTGTCATATGTCTCGAAATGGAACAATCAAATTCTTACTTGCAGCAGCACGACAAATATGTAAACACCATCATAAACAAAACAAAAAATCAGCATATGTATATATTAAAAAGATCCTTGAATGTGGCATCACAGGTTCATAATGTGGTTAAAAAGGCATATAGGATACTGGCCATTAGTTGGGCATTGCATACAAGAGCAGGGAGATACTGCTCCAACCTTTTGAAACATTGGTCAGACCTCAGCTGGAGTACTGTATGCAGTTCTGGTCACCACACTACAAGAAAGATGCGACAGCGCTGGAGCGAGTGCAGGCAGGCTTCACCAGGAAGTTGCCTGGATAGAGTGTGTACATTTTGAAGAGAGATTGGAGAGGCTGGGTCAGTTTTCTCTGGAGCACAGGAGGTGAAGAGGGGACATGATGGAGGTATATAAATTCTGTGGGTTATAGATAGGGTAGATTGGAGGAATCTTTTCTCCAAGAGTGGTGGAAGCAGAGTTGCTAACAACATTTAAGTATTGTCTTGAAATATCTGGGCACAGAAGCCTATGGCCATGTGCTGGAAAATTGGATTACATGGATGGGTGCCCACTGGTCGACATGGATATTTCTCCAGAGATGCTGCCTGACCCGTTGAGTTACTCCAGCATTTTGCGTCTATCTTCGGTATAAACCAGCATCTGCAGTGCCTTCCAACACGTGAATGTGAGAGTGACGAGAGGAAGTGGTGGTTTATAGAGGGGATTCTGTGGCTTAGAGCCATGTCACATGGTGAAGGGACAGAATTGAAGATTTGCAGAATTGGTGGCATGCAGGTCACTCACAAGATCACAAAGAGCAGAAGAAGGTTGTAGAGAGAGCAAGGAGGCAAATCATAAATACAATTGTCTTCACAAAAGATTACAGATAAATAAATAAATAAATAAATAAACATCTGGCATTTATGTTTCCACAGCATTCTTTCGTCACACTACTTCATTCTGCCATCCCTGCATAAGACGCAGAAGCAATTAACTGTTCAGTACGGTGACGAGATCCTTAAAGGTTAATTAGGAAAGTGTCTTCATGCAATGCCCAAACCACCTCTTTGAAACAGACATTCACTTTATCCTCTCCCCTATGGCCTGTTTCCATACTCTGTAAGTTTTCCCCCTTCACATACCTTTCGGCAGTGAAATACACTTCAACAGCGCTTTAGTGATGATTAGGGGAGGGCTAATCCCCAGGCAAGAAAGCATAAACCTACTTTGGTTGAGGACTAATTGTATTCCCAAGTTCATTTTGAGATGTAGTTTAAACGGTTACCTTGGCATGGTCCATTTTGAAATAAAATGTCGTCGATTGCAATGTCGCTGTTTATTGAACGACCACGTATCGCTTCAAACACAATCTGAAATGGAAATGTTTTATTTGTAAGCTATTGCAATCTGGAATGCACTGTAAAAAGATGGGGAAGAATATGCGGTGGGTAACAGTTTCTAGCAGTATACGGGTCAATAACCTGAAGAAATAGATTTGTCAATGGATAAGAGCCGGTAAGGTGACAGTGAGGAACGGACTGTGAAACGGAATAGTTTCCCACAAAAAAGAATGGAGACATGAACTTAAGGGGGGTGGGGGGGGGGGGGGGGGGGGGGGAGTGGGGTGGAGCTAACTGTGAAAGTCTCTCAAAAAGCCAACACATGCACAATGCACTAAATGGCCTGCTTCCCTTGATTTTCCAAAGAGTTCTCTAGTTACGTAAAATAAAACTGCAGGTGCCGGAAATCTGAAATAAAACAGAAAATGCTAGAAATGCTCAGAAGATCAGGCAGGAAAGAGAAACAAAGGGATGGTTTCAGATCCAAGATTTTTCTTCAGAATGGATAAAGACAGATGGTAATGGGTGGGATAGAGAGAATGACTATAATAGGGTGAATGAACTGATGTATAGCTACTGAATTGACATCCTATTACACTCTATTACAGACATCCTCTTTGTTCTGGTGAAGGGTTTATGACTGGAAGCTTTCAGTCTATTTCTCCTTCCACAGATGCTGTCAGACCTGCTGAGTTTTCCCAGCATCTTCTGTTTCCAATGTTGCAGTTAACTGCATTTAACTAGTGAGGAACGCGTGACCTTGATCGTGGTGTCTATTCATTCTGTGAATGAAATCCTACTCGATTTCCAAGGCTTTATAGAAACTGAGCCGCAGAGAGTCTGAATGCAGTTTATTGCTGCTTCAGCTCAGAAGCCACAATGCCAAAATCCATTGGGTTTGGCTCCAACAGGATGATGTTAATAGCCAAGGTGATTTATTTTGCATGATGTCATAACCACATTGAAAAATACAAGAGGAAAGGGACCTACTTAGTCCCTGTGCAGTACAGAGGTCTAGTGTCATCACATCCAGCTGTGAATGGTACACCAGTGGAAGTGTGTAACTCAGCAATCCAAGCTTGGAGAATCAATGCTGAGATGAATAATTATGGATTTACTAGAAAAAAAGGAGAGACTTCAAGTGTGATTTTTCTGGCACCAGATAAACACTCCCTTGATTGGATGCCGAGAAGAAATGAGAGATTTGCATTTCCATAGCTCTTTCCACTTAATTCCTCAATGTTTTGAAAAAACATCATTGTTTCATAGAAATTAGGTGCAGGAGTAGGCCATTCGGCCCTTCGAACCTGCAACGCCATTCAATATGATCATGGCTGATCATCCAACTCAGTATCCCGTACCTGCCTTCTCTCCATACCCTCTGATCCCCTTAGCCACAAGGGCCACATCTAACTCCCTCTTAAATATAGCCAATGAACTGGCCTCAACTACCCTCTGTGGCAGAGAGTTCCAGAGATTCACCACTCTGTATGAAAAAAGTTTTTCTCATCTCGGTTTTAAAGGATTTCCCCCTTATCCTTAAGCTGTGACCCATTGTCCTGGACTTCCCCAACATCGGGAACAATCTTCCTGCATCTAGCCTGTCCAACCCCTTAAGAATTTTGTAAGTTTCTATAAGATCCCCTCTCAATCTCCTAAATTCTAGAGAGTATAAACCAAGTCTATCCAGTCTTTCTTCATAAGACAGTCCTGACATCCCAGGAATCAGTCTGGTGAACCTTCTCTGCATTCCCTCTATGGCAATAATGTCCTTCCTCAGATTTGGAGACCAAAAAAGTACGCAATACTCCAGGTGTGGTCTCACCAAGACCCTGTACAACTGCAGTAGAACCTCCCTGCTCCTATACTCAAATCCTTTTGCTATGAAAGCTAACATACCATTCGCTTTCTTCACTGCCTGCTGCACCTGCATGCCTACTTTCAATGACTGGTGTACCATGACACCCAGGTCTCGCTGCATCTCCCCTTTTCCTAATCGGCCACCATTTAGATAATAGTCTGCTTTCCTGTTTTTGCCACCAAAATGGATAACCTCACATTTATCCACATTATACTGCATCTGCCAAACATTTGCCCACTCACCCAGCCTATCCAAGTCACCTTGCAGTCTCCTAGCATCCTCCTCACAGCTAACACTGCCCCCCAGCTTAGTGTCATCCGCAAACTTGGAGATATTGCCTTCAATTCCCTCATCCAGATCATTAATATATATTGTAAATAGCTGGGGTCCCAGCACTGAGCCTTGCGGTACCCCACTAGTCACTGCCTGCCATTGTGAAAAGGACCCGTTTACTCCTACTCTTTGCTTCCCGTTTGCCTATTTCAATGTGGAAGGCAGCCAGGCTGCATTCAGCAGGCTTCCAGAAGTATAATATGAATAAGACCAGATAATCAATGGCTCTCAAGTGCTAAATATTAACTAGGATATTCAGGGATAAATAATGAGCAAAACACAGTGCTGCAGGAACATGGTGGGTCAGGCAGCTTCCAGAGAGGGATGGAGAGATGACATTTTGGATCGGGACCCTTCTTTATATCACAAGATATTTCACACCTGCCAGAGGGGGCAGACAGAACGTTGGATCAGCTTGTCATGTAAAAATCAATGTTTTCCACCGCTATGGTAACATGTCAGTAATGCACAGGGGCTATCAGCCTTCATTTCTGTGTTTAAGTCCCCGCAATGAGATTTGAACTGAGAACCACTTAACTCAGAGACCAGAATACTCCCACTGAACTACAAAAGCTAGTTGTGTTTGACTCTAATAGAGTAACTTCAGTTTCAGTTTAGTTTATTGTCACGTGTGCCAAGGTACAGAGCAAAGTTTTTGTTGTGTGCTAACCCTCTGTCAGCGGAAAGACAATACATGATACAGGAATACAAAACCTCTAACTTCAGACTTTTATGGGATAGGTAGATTCAGGTGGTCAATAAGGCATATGGGACACTTAACTTTACTGACCAAGACAGAGAATGCCACAGCAGAAAAAAACCTTGCTGGGAATGTTTATAACAGTAGCTAGGGCATCATTTGATTTCTGTGCATAGTCTGATCTCCGAGGTTGTAGAAAAGATCTGATAGCACTAGAGGCAGCAGGATATTCACAGACGTAACCAGAGCTAAAGAAGTACAGTTAAAATGAATCACTAAATAACCTTTTGTGAAACCCTTAATAAAAATGGTTTTATTGATGTTATGGATAATTCCTATTTATAATGCCTTTGTTTGTACTAGTTTATTGAAATATTATGAAATAGAAAGATTACGCATTTCTGAACTTTAATACTTAATCATTCTAAACAATAAATGCCTAAAGTAATCCAACTTCATTGAAAAAGCACTTTGATTACATTCTGTCAGATTATTGTAAAATATTTTGTCAGAGAACTTGAATCTCAGGATTGTCTTTATTTCATGGATCTCGGGAGAATTTTGTGTGGAGGGGTGAGGATTGTAATATTTGTTTTGATTACCAGGATACTTTCTTCGAGCCAGAACAGCATCAGGTTCCTGTATTCAGCAGCAAACATTGGTTGAATTCATACTTTCTGAAGTATAACCCTCTATTCAATGATCCATCCATTATGTCTTGGCTGAAACTTTAAATTATATTCATATTGTTGCAGATTATTTAAACACAATTACTTTTGTGTTACTTGCCCTAACTTATTTTTTTATTTTTTACAAAGTTTGCATTCGCCTTCCAAATGGATGGCCCAGGCAGCTTAGGAAAAACCTTACTGAGTCAAGTACAAGGAATCAATGAGAGCCTGAAGTAATAATTTAATTTCATCTTGTCCCCACTGTCTGATCAAAGGGCTGCAAACATCTTCCCTGGTGCCACCATACTCCGTGGTATTTCACTAATCTGAGGGGAAAATGTTTCACATCAAGAGTAATTGGTTATCTGGAATGAGCGTTTAGAGGAGGTGGCGGAAACAGGAACAGTAAAAACATTCAAGAGGATCTGGAGAGGGATTTGTAGGAGCAAGGTAGGGAGGGATATGAAATTATTGCAGGCAAGTGTGATGAGTACAGATGGCCATAATGCTCATCAGAAAGGTAGTGGGCTGAAGGGCTGTCTCTATGCCTTACAACGCTGTGACTAATTACCACGTTTCATGGGAGTTTGGCATTCAGCAACGATGGACAGAAACATGGGTAAAATTTCACCTCAATCAGATTGGAAAGCAGTGAAGCGATTAAATTAGAATGGTTTGTTTTATCTCAAAAATATAAAGAGGATTTTCAGTTTACTTTAAAGTGTAGATGGGAGTTTGGTCTTGAACATTGTACTGACACTGCATTCTTATGTTGCTCTAGTAATGCCAAAGACTATGTGAGTGTATCAAAATACTGCATAAGAATAAAAGCGTCTTATTATTTTAAAGTAAGATAAAATAGATGTGTTCCATCTAAAATCACAAATGACATGGGCTTCCTTGTTATGAAAATAATGAAGTTATTTTTTTCTGTATTTGTCAGGGATTTTGGTGCTTTCGTACTTGTAGCCTCCACTATCCAAGACCCCAATTAATTCATATCATGAGGACTTAATCAAGTTTGAGTCCTCATTAACCCTGGCAAACCTTCCTGCATGTCTTTTAAAAGGAAATTCAGGACTTGCTCTGCAAAGTTAAACAGCAGGATTCATGGGTGGAACTGGAAGGGTGCTGGTGGCTTGCACACTGGCATCATCAGACCATGCGTCCCATGGATGTTACTGGGTGCACCAAAGCCAGCAGGCCAAGTGGCCAACTACAGCTGCAGTTCATGAGTGAGTGGCAAACAGACCTTGATTCAGATGAACAGACTCAATGAAGGAACAGCAATGTTTTTATTTTAGAATATGCATGGCTTGGTGGGAAACTCCAGTCATTGTGCTCCTGTAATGCATGAATTGTTGGCAACAAATAATTGGGAAAGCTAACTGGATGTTATCATTTCTTGTGAGGAAATTAGTACAAAATGCCATGTGGTTATACCTCATTTACACAGTTCACCGATATGATTGTATCTCGAGTACAGAGTACAACATTGGTTTCCATATTTATGAAAGCTTGTTAATATATTGGAATTTTTATTGGACTAATATCTGGCGACGGTTGGTTGTCTTATGGGGAAAGGTTGGACAGGCTAGGCTTGTATCTGCTGGAGTTTCTAAGAAAAGTGAGATGACGTATAAGATTCTAAATGGTCTTACACGTTTCAGTCAAATGGATGTTGAGAAAATGTTTTCTCTTGTGAGAAAATCTAGAGCTAAGGTCACTGTTTAAAATGTGAGTTCACTCATTTAAGATGGATATGAGACAAATCTTTTTCTCTCAGAAGGCCATGAATCTTTGGAACGCTGTTCCTCAAGGGTTGGTGGAAATAGGATATTGAAGCAGAGGTTGATAGATTCTTGCTAAGCAGTGGGGTGTGAGGTTACAGGGAGGAGGTGGGGGTATTAAATGTGGAGCAGCCTCAAAGGGCCAAGAAGTCTACTTCTGCTAATTTCCATGCTCATAGTGGATGTTTAGGGTAAATATTAACAGCTTGAATTCGTGTAGTACCCACAAAATAGCAAGCGGCTCAATGTTTTAGAGCAGTGGTTCTCAAATGAGGGTACGCGTACCCCTGGGGGTACGTGAAGGCACTCCATGGGGTACGTGAGATTTTAAAATATAAGCCTACATATATTTAAAAAGTAGCATCCATGCAAAAATCCTTGGCACAGTGCTTTGTTTTAAGTCTTTTTTTTTCAACCAAAAATGCTTTGCGCTGGTTAGGGGGTACTTGGCTGAAAAAATATTTCACAGGGGGTACATCACTGAAAAAAGGGGTACTTGGCTGAAAAAATATTTCACAGGGGGTACATTACTGAAAAAAGGTTGAGAACCACTGTTTTAGAGCATCAATGGTCAAACCTGGCAGAGGGAGGTATTAGGATTAGTGAACAAAAGCTTGTTCAGAGAGGTTTTATGAATCATTTTAGGAAGAGGAAAGGAAGATAATTGGCCTGTCCCACAGGCGATTTTTCAGGGGACTGTCAAATTGCCGACAGCCGCCTGAAAAAACAGCAACTGGAACGGCGCTGTCAGAGTAGAACACGCACATATCGCTTCCTTCACCAGCCCATTATGCAGGCGGGGGACAAGGCAAGTGGGGGAATCGCTGCCTGAGTGAAATTCACACGGTTCAAAGCCAAGGTGATACAGACACATCTGATACAGATGAACAGGAAAGTTGGCGCTCTAATTAAGACGGCTGAAGCATAGTGTACAGTAAGTCCTTTAAAAGAGGGGGGGGGGGGGGGGGAGATGGGAGAACGGTGGAGAAGGAGGGAGATGGGTGGAGAAGGAAGGAGAAGGAGTGGAGACAATTTTTAAGAAGCCAGAGATACACGGCTGTGAAGCTCAGTGGACATTTAACATGACCGGTCAGTTATCCTTGGTTCTGAAAACTACTGCTTACGTTTTTTCCCCCCAATGAGCCAATAAAATTCATCGGTCAGCACCGGCTGCAACCTACGAGAACCTCCAAGAACCTTCGACCTCCTCGCAACCCACTAGGACCTCCTGGCGACCCACCTATGGCACGAGAATTTTTGCTACTCTCCATGGCGGCTTCATTCTGGTTGCCGTTAATTTTTCAACATGTTGAAAAACCATGAAGCTGACTCCCCGGCAACCACCCGTGCACATGCGGTGACCACATAGTCTCCTGCAGTTGCCTAAAAAGTCGCCTAAGTGGGATATGCCCATAATGGTGTCAATATTTATAGAGATTTCAAAAACTTAGGGGCTTGATGCTAAAGGCATGGCTACCAAAACGATTAGCTGCTAAATTTGGGAATGATTAAAGGAGCAAGATTAGAGGACATGGTAAAACTCTAGTGTACAGCACTAGAGGAGATTACAGAGATAGGGAGGGGTTTGGCCATGTGGGAGATTTGAATAAATGGTCATTGGATAACCAGGAACAAAAACATGGATGGTGAGTGAATGATATTTGCTACAAGTTAAGGCACAGGCAGCAGAGTTTTGGATAAGATCAGACTTACCAGTAGAATGAAGAAGATTGGTCAGGTAAATATTAGTGTAGCCAAGTCCAAAGTTAATAGAGGCACGAACGAGGGGTTCGGTAGCATGTGAACAGAGGGGATGCAGAGTTGGACAGTGAAGCTGGGGCAAAAATTTGTCGACTAACCTGATGGCGATGCTCACACTGGTATTCTATCGAGGCTTTCATCCATGATATGCTCTGTTCTCCTCTTCTTTTCCATACGAGGATTTCTGGAGCATTCTCCTTCTTCAAGTAAACATTTAGCGATCCAGTTCCAATCCCATACATGTGGTAAAAGAATGTCAGGCACTGTTTGCCTGTGAATCCTCTCAGATGCCATGACAACAGTCGTGCATTGAATCCATGCCTCATGTGAGAGGCCTCAATGTACATATAATGGCCTAAAGAAACGTTTACGATAGCTTAGTTTGCAAGTATCACATTCTAAAATAAAAGCGTAGTTCTTGCGGGATATAATATCTTCGAAAAGTAAGTGAAAATTAAAACAACAGCAGATCAGAAATCTGAAATAAAATCAGAAAATGCTGTGAAAAATCTCAGGTCAGTCTGCCCCTTTGGAAAGAGAAAAGTTCTCTCTTCACAGATGCTACCTGATCTGCTGAGTTCTTCCATTCTTGTCTATTTTTCTTGATAATCTAATTTCACTTTATTTTAGATAATTTCAGGATTATGGAGGGCTATGAATCTCTGAAATTCTCTACCCAAGAATGCTATGCAGGCTAAAGTACAAGTATTTGTTTTTAGATAGGCACATGGAAGTACAGGGAATAGAGAGATATGGATCATGTACAAGCAGATGAGATCAGATTTACTTGGCATCATGTTTGGAACAAACATTGTGGTGTGTTTGCAGTTCCTTCTTGGCTGTTGTTTGAATGTGGTTTACGGTTCCAAGTTGAGTTTTAGACCAAATATCGGAGTCATCATCAAGACAACCTGTTTCCATTTATGTGACAATACTCAACATTGTCTTTGCTCATTTGCTGCTGAAACCCATCCCCTGCCATATCTCCAAGCTGTACTTCATTCCACTCTGCATCAACTTTACTTCATGGAAACTAATTGGTGTTGTCCTAACTTACACTGTCCCATATCACTGCCACACCTCTATACCAAGACTACTAGCTCCTGGCTTTTAAAAATTCTCATCTTTGTTTTCAAAGTCTTCCACAGTGTTGCTCCTCCCTTTCTCTTTCATCTTCACCGGCCATCCCTTCCCCCTAGATCTCTTCTAATCCTTGAATTCTGGCTCTTGCTCACCCCTAACATCCATTACTTCACTGCTAGTGGCCAGGCTTTCAGCTGCCTGCATTCTATACCATGGACTTCCCTCCTTAAATTCCCTTTTTTTTATCTCCTCAAGAAAGCTCCTCTAGGAAACCATGTTTTTAGTCATCTACCATAATAGCCTAATGGAGACACAGAGACTGCAGATGATGAAATCTGGAGCTAAATGAAATGCTTGAGGAACTCAGTGGGTCAGGCAGCACCTGTGGAGGGAAATGGACAATCAATGTTTAGGTCTGGACCCGTCATCTGTTCTGAAAGAGAGAGAGGTGAGATGGCCAGTATAAAGAGGTGGGGCAAGACCTAGCAAGTGATAAGTGGATCCAGGTGATCAGAGGCGATTCGACAGATGGAGTCCGATGGGTGCAGATAATGATAGAAGCTGGGAGGGGGTTTGAAGATAACAAAGGTCTGCAGATTATGATATCTGATAAGAAAGGAAGAGTGGCACCAAACAAAGGAGGGGTAAGAACAATGAGGGGAAGGGCCCCGTCTGCCCATCATCCACTCTCCCCAATGGGTCCCATCTCCTCCCCCTCTGCTCCCACTTGTCAGATTCCATAATCTACAGCCCTTTATTGTCTCCACATCTCCTCCCAGCTCTGTCAATACCTCCACCCTTCACTACCATCTGCCAATAAATTGGACCCATCTGGATTCATCTATCGCTTGCCATCTTTTGCCCTCCCTCCTCCATCTCTTTATGTTGTCTATCCCCACTCTCCTCTTTCGGTCCAGATGAATGGTCTCGACTCAAAATGTCAACCGGCCATTTCCCTCCTCCAATACTGCCCAACCCACTGAATTCCTCCTGCAGTTTATCTTTTACCCCAATAGCTCATATGGCTTGGTGTCAAATATTGTTGATAATGATCTGAAGAAGGGTCTCGACTCGAAACGTCCCTATTCCTTCGCTCCATAGATGCTGCCTCACCCGCTGTGTTTCTCCAGCATTTTTGTCTACCTTTGATTTTTCCCGCATCTGCAGTTCTTTCTTAACCATCTTTGCACACATTGGTAAGTTACAGACATCATATCAATGACAGATGTAGTTGTTTTGTTGGTTGATGCTATAGTTTCTAAACACGTCATAACATGTGGCCCAGGATTCTCTTGCTACTAAAATCCAAAGTTCACAGGATTTTGAGAATTTTCATGGCCATCAGTCAGTTCATTACTGGTCTGACGGCTTTGTCATAGACGGAGAGATTAAGTAGACTGGGTCCGTACTCTTGAGTTTGGAGAAATGAGAAATGATCTCATTGAAAAGTGTAGACTTCCTATGGGGTTTAATTGTAAAGACGGAGGGATGATGTTTTCCTTGGCTGGGCGGTCTAGAACTAATCACATTCAGCACTGAGACGTGAAGAATGTTCTTCACCCAGACGGTAGTGAATCATTAGAATTATGTGGGGCTCCATCACTGTATACTCTCAAGACAGCGATCAAAATGTTTTGGACGTCAATGGAATCCATGTTTATGGAGTTAATGTAGGAAAATGAGATTGAGGTAAATTATTAAAGGTAGACAAATATTCTGGAGAAACTCAGCAGCTAATGCAGCATCTATGGAGAGAATTATTAGCTGTGTTCTTATTTAATCATAGGGCAGATGAAATGGTTGAATGGCCTCTTTGTACTGGCTATCTGTTTCTTACTTGAGTTCAAACAGAACAGAAAAAGGCCCTTCAGCCCATTAGTTCATGGGCACCATCTTTACTAAACCCATTCACCAGCACCTGATTCAAGTGCTCATATACTTGTTAAATATTGTGAGAGTTGCTCCCTCTACCATCCTCTCCAGCAGACTGGATCTGAAGAAGGATCCTGATCTGAAATATCACATTTCCACGTTCTCCAGAGATGCTGCCTGACCTGCTGAGTTCCTCTAGCACTTTGTGTCCTTTTTGTGTATTATAAGCAGCATTGTGTGTATTAACTGAATCTTCTTTTCACCTCTATGATACAATCATGTCCTTCCTATAGTGTGGTCACCAGAACAGCACAAAGCACTCCTTTTGTGACCTAATGAATATTTTGTGCAGCAAAGGACAAAATGCTGGAAGAGCACAAAGGGTCAGGCTGCATCTATGGAGGGAATGGGTAGATGCTGGAGTTTGACAGCACTTTGAAGAAGGGTCCTGACCCAAAACATCAACCAGTCTGAAGAAGGGTCCTAACCAGAAATGTAATCCAGTCTGAAGAAAGGTCCCGACCCAAAACGGCATCTGTCCATTTCCCGCAACAAGCTCTGCCTGACCTACTGAGTTCCTCCACTTTGTTTTTTGCTCAAGATTCCAGTATCTGCAGTTTATGACTCAATATTTTATATTGTTGTACCATAACCTTCCTGGTGTTACATTCTATGCCTTGACTAATAAAGACAATTAGCCTTATCTACCCGTGCTGCTACCTTCAGGGACTGCAATACCAAGATCTCTTCAGTGCACCCTAGGCGGTGGAAGATTGCAACCTTCACGTGGTCCACCCTGTTTCGATGAATGCAATCAACCCGCTGTGCACATTGTTTTGTATGCAAATTTATCAGAAATACATCCTACATTCATATCCAAATTATTAATGTATTATCCTGTCAGATACATTGGTCAAGCAGCAATAACAACCCTGCACCAGAAAGCAACCTTGACATGGTAAAATGGAGCAACTACCCGGGGTTCTTAGCAAACAACGCATGATACTGGGCCAAATATGGACCAATGGGCCAAATGTGGGCAGGTGGGACATGTATGGCGGTGTGGGCAAGTTGGGCCGAAGGGCCTGTATCACTCTATGACTTTATGTATGTGCCGAACACGATGCCAAATTAAACTAATCCCAGTTAATTGGTCACCAGAATTTGGCCAATTAAGCAAGAAAGGAAACTGAGGATAGGCCATTAATCCAATATAATGACTGTTTCTCTCTCCATAGATGCTGCCAGCTGATTGTTTTGAGCATTTTTGAGTTTTTATTTCAGATTTTCAGCATCTGCAGGATTTTATTTTTGTCGGGATGCTTACCTTTTCCTGGTATGGTCAGCACAGCACAGCACAAGGAACAGCAACAACGTGCTACAATAGTTTGAAAATGATCATTGACCTACAACTTACCTACCCCTGTGGTGTGATCCCCTTTGGGACCTGTGAAGGATGTCGGTGTGCTGCCTGTTCTTCGATGCCAGTTGCTTCTGTCGTTGCGGTCCTGAATAAATCCACAATTATCCTTGTCAAAATTGCACTTCCCTGGAGCAGCCAGCCAGGAACCTGTGGGGAAAATAAGTTTCCCTCAAGCTGCAAAAATGTGTCCCAAATACCTTCCTTAATGAACAGAGAACGGCCTCTCATTAAATTTTTGCAGAGTTTTTGGAGGGATGGCAGTGCACGCGAAGGGTCAGAGTCAAGCACTCTGCCCAAGTTAGAGATTTGACTTTACGGGTCCAGTTTCAAGGTCAGATAGGGACTCAGGAGACATCAGATTCCCTGCCCTGCTACTTGACAGGTGTAATCAAAGATCTCAAAGGTGTAACAACCTGGATATTTGCTCCATACTACAACATGCACTGTAAGTAGACCAGCTGAAGTAATCATTGACTTGGGAAGAAGGATTGGGAGTTCTCCATCACCTCCACAAGGGCAACGAATGAGAGCAGTTCCAGTGGTGCCCACACATTAGAATAAACAAGCACAAATGTTGTTTGTAGTCTGCGCCATTCAGAGCACAAGGGAAGGAAGAAAAATATGGATCTTTCAGCACTTGGGAATAGAGAACCTTTGGAACTGGTGAAGGTCACCCTGTTCACGTGGTCAACCCCACCATTCAGTGAGATTGTGGGTGATCGACTAGCCATCTCTAAAAATCCAGATCAAATTTTAAATTAGCAACTGAAACATCATCAATGACTATTTACAGAGGAAGAGTTCCAAACTTCTGCCTGTGTCCTCACTTAATTCCTGAAAGGACTGATGACCACTGTTCAAGATGCCTCAACTACTCAAACCACACCTTAAAGGTGCAAATATATCTTAAAATTACCATTAATTTTCTGACCCAGCACACTGTCCGAAATGATTATTCTAAGTATTAATCAAACCTCTACTACACCAGTGCCTAATTATCCTGAGGTCTACACCACTGTAAAATCAGGATGGATGACCATTGTATTGGCAATTTCTTAACTTTCCAATGTCCAACCATAAATGGCTCCTAAAAACATTTTCAGCAAGTAATTAATATTTTTCCACACTACCTCCAGGAATCTGACAATCCCCTTGGCTTACAACGATGTCATCTAGTGCGACCTTGCCACAGTTCCAGAAACTATTGCAAACACTGACAAAAACTATCTGGAAAAAAAAGAAAGAACAATCGTTACCTCAGTCAATTTCAGCATCTGCCACAAGTTTTCTCGATATGTGACAGAATTCTTCTTTCATTAGCAATTCACACTACACAAAGTTAAAAAAAAATTGCAATTCAGGTTAATAAATGGTATATAGCAAGTTTTAGCCAACGTTATGGCCAGACAGACATAAACAGTTTTCATTTAATCTTTATCACAATTTAGGTAGGACCACATTTTAAATAGCTATAAATGGACAGGAGGAAGTTATTAGCCCATGTGTTCAGTGAAATGATGGGCAATCTGTAGCTTAATTCCATCTTGCATTCTTTGCATTTGTAGCCCTTTAATATTCTTTCCTGAACAAAAATCTATCGTTCTCAGTCTTTAGATGCTCGATTCTACATAGTCTCCCAGTCTACACAACTTTTCGGAGCAGTGAATGCCACTTCCTTGTGTGAAGAGGTTCATACTGGCCTTTCCTCTGTACTCTAATTTTAAGATTTTCCCCTCTTGTTCTACACTCCTCACCTCTCTTCTTTTCTGACCTTTGATCATCTTAAAAATTACAATCGGATTAACCTTTAATCTTGTATACATCCAGAGTTAAAGTAAAATCATGCATTTATTAAGTACCTATTATCACCTCATAATATTTGCAGCCAATGATATTGTATTGCAAGAAAGAAATTATCCTGTTTACACACAGCACAACCTCCCACAATGTGACCATATCATCTGTTTTCAGTGAGGTTAGTTGAAGAATGAAGAATAAATATTGGCGAGGACACCAGGAGGAAACGGCCTCAGTGTACTTAAGTCATCTGATAACATATGTAACCTTCGGCCACGAGGTTGGGCAAACTTTAATTTAATATTTCATTTGAAAACTTTAGAAATACAGCACAGAAACAGGCTCTTCAGACCACTGAGTCCGTGCTGACCAGCAATCACCCCTTACACTAACAATATCCTACACACGAGGGATAAATTTACAACTCACCAAAGCCAATTAACCTACAAACCTGTAAGTTTTTGGAGTGTGGGAGGAAACCAGAGAACCCGGAAAAACTCCACGCGGTCACAGGGAGAACGTACATACTCGGTTCAGACAGTGCCCGCAGTCAGGATTGAACTCAGGAGGAGCACAGAGATCTTGTTGTGCTGTAAGGCAGTAACTCTACTGCTGCACCACTGTGCCGACACAAGAAAATCAGGCATCCAAATTTCCTTAATAACATTTGGATAAGAGGGCAAAATTGATCAAGTAAACAACATGTGAAGCTCCAGAGAGTCACCCACCCATTGACTCCTCAAAGCCTTTCCACCATCGACATGGCAGCAGGGGAGTGTGATCCGCTTGCCCAGATAAGTGTATTTCCAACAATACTCAATCTGTTCAACATCATCTGGGACAAAATAGCCCACTCGATTAGCAAACCCTTCGGATTACCAGCCGAAGCATTCATTTTTTCCACCACTAGTGCATCATGGCTACAGTATGTTGTACCCATACAATACTGTAGCAGCTCCCCCATCCGTTCAAATGTACCCTGTTCCAGTTCAGTTGTATAAACATTTAGTCCAGCAGTGTTATGTCTTAAAAAATGGTGAAGCCAAAAGAACATGTGGCGCAGAGTGGCGCAGAGGTAAAGTTGCTGCCTTACAGCGCTGGACATGCAGGTTTGATCCTGGCTACGGGTGCTGTCTGTACGGAGTTTATAGGTTCTCCCTGTGACTACATGTGTTTTCTCCAAATGTTCCGGTGTCCTCCCACATTCGAAAGACATGCAGGTTTGCAGGTTAATTGGCTTCTGTAAATTGCCCCGGGTGTGTAGGATGCAAAATTGGGATAACATAGAAAGAGTGTTGGGGAGATCGATGGTGGGCGTGGACTTGGTGGGCCGAAGGGCTTGTTCCATGCTGTATCACTAAACTAAACAATGATAATTGCTTTCACAGTACCTCCCAAACTTATAGAAACATAGAAATTAGGTGCAAGAGTAGGCCATTCGGCCCTTCGAGCCTGCACCGCCATTCAATATGATCATGGCTGATCATCCAACTCAGTATCCCGTACCTACCTTCTCTCCATACCCCCTGATCCCCTTAGCCACAAGGGCCACATCTAACTCCCTCTTAAATATAGCCAATGAACTAGCCTCAACTACCTTCTGTGGCAGAGAATTCCAGAGATTCACCACTCTGTGTGAAAAATGTTTTCTCATCTCGGTCCTAAAAGACTTCCCCTTATCCTTAAACTGTGACCCCTTGTTCTGGACTTCCCCAACATCGGGAACAATATTCCTGAATCTAGCCTGTCCAACCCCTTAAGAATTTTGTAAGTTTCTATAAGATCCCCCCTCAATCTTCTAAATTCCAGTGAGTACAAGCCGAGTCTATCCAGTCTTTCTTCATATGAAAGTCCTGACATCCCAGGAATCAGTCTGGTGAACCTTCTCTGTACTCCCTCCATGGCAAGAAAGTCTTTCCTCAGATTAGGACACCAAAACTGTACGCAATACTCCAGGTGTGGTCTCACCAAGACCCTGTACAACTGCAGTAGAACCTTCCTGCTCCTATACTCAAATCCTTTTGCTATGAATGCTAACATACCATTCGCTTTCTTCACTGCCTGCTGCACCTGCATGCCTACTTTCAATGACTGGTATACCATGACACCCAGGTCTCGTTGCATCTCCTCTTTTCCTATTCGGCCACCATTCATATAATAGTCTACTTTCCTGTTTTTGCCGCCAAAGTGGATAACCTCACATTTATCCACATTATACTGCATCTGCCATGCATTTGCCCACTCACCCAACCTATCCAAGTCACCTTGCAGCCTCCTAGCATCCTCCTCACAGCTAACACTGCCCCCCAGCTTAGTGTCATCCGCAAACTTGGAGATGTTGCATTCAATTCCTTCGTCCAAATCATTAATATATATTGTAAATAGCTGGGGTCCCAGCACCGAGCCTTGCGGTACCCCACTAGTCACTGCCTGCCATTCTGAAAAGGACCTATTTACTCCTACTCTTTGCTTCGTGTCTGCCAGCCAGTTCTCTATCCACATCAATACTGAACCCCCAATACCGTGTGCTTTAAGTTTGCCTACTAATCTCTTATTTGGGACCTTGTCGAAAGCCCTCTGAAAGACCAGATATAACACATCCACTGGTTCTCCCTTATCCACTCTACTAGTTACATTCTCAAAAAATTCTATAAGATTTGTCAGACATGATTTACCTTTCATAAATCCATGCTGACCTTGTCCAATGATTTCACCACTTTCCAAATGTGCTGCTATTCCATCTTTAATAACCGACTAGCATTTTCCCCACTACCGATGTTAGACTAACTGGTCTGTAATTCCCAGTTTTCCCTCTCCCTCCCTTTTTAAAAAATGGGGTTACATTAGTTACCCTCCAATCCTCAGGAACTACTCCAGAATCTAAAGAGTTTTGAAAAATTATCACTAATGCATCCACTATTTCTGGGGCTACTCCTTAAGTACTCTGGGATGCAGCCTATCTGGCCCTGGGGATTTATCAGCCTTTAATCCATTCAATTTACCTAACACCACTTCCCGGCTAACCTGGATTTCACTCAGTTCCATCTCATTTAACCCCCGGTCCCCTGCTATTTCCGGCAGATTATTTATGTCTTCCTTAGTGAAGACAGAACCAAAGTTGTTATTCAATTGGTCTGCCATGTCCTTGTTCCCCATGATCAATTCACCTGTTTCTGACTGCAAGGGACCTACATTTGTTTTAACTAATCTTTTTCTCTTCACATATCTATAAAAACTTTATGTCCTCCACCAGCCAGAAGAATGTGTGTGGCAGGTGCTTGAGAACACAGCTTCAAACCTTACCTTCAAACACACTCTACCTTGACTTGGAAATAAGTTGCTGCTCATTCATCAGTGGGAATTTACCTTTTACCTGTGGGCCTTTAACACATTGACAGCAGTGGCCTGAAGTGCAGCTCAGCATCAGTGCAGTCGCCAGACTTGGCAGCAGTATCATGAACCCATAAAAAATATTAAAGGCTATATAAACATTATGTTACTTGCCTGACCACATCATTGGTCCTTATTGATTATGCAAAATAATTTTCAAATTTCAATAAAAACAGAGAAGAAAAACGTTAAAGCTGATGAAATTGTGCTGTTCTCCAGACTCCAAGTGAAGTTAACGTGGTGAATTGCACATTTAATTTGATGAAGAGGTAATGTATATGAGTCCAGGAAGAACTTGAATTAATATTAAAGTATAATTTGCATATTACAACTGTCAATTGTTCAACATACAGGTACTTGTTCTATGAATCACACAGTACGTGTAAAATCTTGCCGAATGCTTTAATGACCAGCTTTAAATTGGATTATTTTCATTGGCTGCTGGTTGCTGGAAGTAATTATAACGTCTGAATTTGATAACATTAAGAAATTAGAAACACAAAAAATGTTGAAAAAATCTTCAATAAAAAATATTTTGATGTAGATATTTGAGATAAAAAAGTGAGTGTTTTTAATGAAGATCAGCTCAAACATAACTGATCTAATGTTACTGTATTGTTGCATGGATCATCACAAAGTATCACAAGAGGAATTCTTGCCACTTGCTGTCATGTTTCCAAAGTGCTCCTTTAATACTTGGATTTTATAGATGCTCTTCAAAAGCTATGCCTTTGCCCTAAAATAGTAGAGAGATGGAAGGATGGTGAAATATGAGGAGGGAATTCCGTATCTCATAGCCTTTGCAGTCAATGACAGAACTGCTAATGGTGGATTCATTAAATACACGGATATTCAAAAGGCTGGAACTGGAGGAGCACGAAGATCTTCTTGTGCTGTGTGGAAATGGGGTTCCATTGAGAGAGGCAACACAAAGGAGAGTTACTACATAAGGATGAGAGTTTTGCCTAATCGGGAATCAAAGTCATCCGGTGAGCTCAAGGGAGATGAGTAGATCTGACTTGGTGGTCATGGAGAACAGTTTAGACTTTAGAGATACAGTGCAAAAATAGGCCCTTCAGCCCACCGAGTCCGTGCAGACCAGCAATCACCCCTTACACTAGCACTACCCTACACAACAGGGACAATTCACAATTTTACCGAAGCCACTGTAGGTCTTTGGAGTGTAGGAGGAAACTAGAGGACCTGGAGAAAACCCACCCGGTCACAGGGAGAATGTACAAACTCCGTACAGACAGCACCCTAGGTCAGGATCAAACTCAGGTCTCTGGCAGTGTAAGGCAGCAACGCTGGGCCACTGTACCGCCCTATTTTTATTTTTTTTAAAGTTCTGATTTATTTAATTACTTGATTTTTTTTTAATTTTCTAGTTGCTCCAGTGGGACTTGAACTCATATCTCTGGATCAATTAACCAACTACCAGTCCAATAACTTAACCATTATACTACCACAGCCCCAACAGTTGTTTACCTTGGCGGGCTCCAATCTTTGGAAATTAACTTCTGCTTGAATCCACATTCCAGTTGGTGGTTTAGGAATTGTCCAAATCTTTTCCAGGACCTGGTCCATTTCATCATAGATATAGACAGCAAGGGCATCTTCTGATATAAAATGATTCAGTGCATAGAAAAATTGCAAGCAGTACTGGAAGTTGGCTAGTAAAAGCGGGCCTATTAGATGTGCCACGTACTCCTGGTGATATCCAAACTTTGCATTGGAAAGAAGAAAGCCACCTGTGAAAAGTCAGAGAGTATCTGCTGCTGAAATTGCACAATACATCCAAAGAATCGCAAGCCCTGGAGACACCCGGGAGACTGACAGAAAATTCATCAGTCATGAATTGCATAAAATTACAGAAAATCTGCTCCCACCAAATGCAGCCTCAAACTTATTTTTCCTCAGCAAAACCCAGAATTGTTCTCCTCTATTTTTCAGTCAATGTCTTCCATAAATTCATGAGAATCCCAACAAGCCCAGCAGACAGCACTCTGCCTCTTCATTGACTTCACCAGATTGGACACAAGCACGAGTTCACCAGATTCCTAGCTCACACCAGATCCTTTTCACCCACATCTTCTCCTGGAAGCCTTGCCTTCCTCACTGACTCCAAGACCCTCAGATATAGAACAAAGAACAGGACAGCATAGGAACAGGCCCTTTGGCCCATTACATATGTGCTGAACATGATGCCAAATTAAACTAATCCCTTCTGCCTGCACATAATCCATATCCCTCCATTGCCTGCCTATTCATCTGCCTCTGAGAGATTCTTAAATGTCACCACCATATCTGCTTCCACCAACCCACTGGCAGAACACTCCTGTACCCATTACTCTCCCTATGAAAAATTGCTCCAGCACCTCCTTTAACCTTTCCTCTTTTCACCTTAAAGCTATGCCCACTTGTCTTTGATATTCCACCCTGGGAAAAATGTTCTGACTGTTTACCCTGTTTATGCCTCTCATCACTTTATATATTTCTGTTAGACTTCCTCTCAGCTTCTGAAACTCCAAATAAAACATGCTTGTCCATTCTCTCCTTATGGTGAATACTCTCTAATCCAAGCAGCATGCTGGTAAATCTCTTCTACACCCGCTCCAAAGCCTCCACCACCTTCCTGTAATGGGGCGACTGGAACCGCACACAACTGCAGACTTAAACTTTAAATCCTCAATGAGATGTTTCTAAATCCTTCACCCTTCTTTAACACTGTAGCCTCATTCAGTCCTATAATCCTTGAAGATCCACACACTTCTCAAATTATGTTAATTTGCCTGTTCCCATCATGTCTATGTCTACCTTCCTCCAATGATGGCCATATCTTCAGACATTGTGACCCTCAAGCTCAGGTCATCCCTCAGGTTTCTACCCACCTTCCACCCTTTCTGGATGAATGGACATGAAGGACAACCTCAGAGCAGATTTCAAAAATCACATCATAAATTGACAGACCATTTGCAAAGAAATGGACAGTTTTTTCACATGAGGTTATCAGTATACATGTGTCGGGAGGCCGCAGGTAAGTTAAAGTCTTATAATATTTACAGTTGCATACACGAGTAAGGTCATGCCTGCCTTTGCACATGTCTATTTGTGGGAGGAGATGCACACAGACAAAGTTGTAACTCTAAAGGAGGGATTGGGACATTTGAAACCCATCATCTTAAACACATTTGAAACCCATCATCTTAAACACATCTCTGCTATTTGCCTCTTCACTCTACAGTGGAGAGAGTGCCAAGTTTTTCTGCAATTTCTGCGTAGAGAAGTTTTTGAATCTCCTATAGGATTTGTTAATATTTATGGTTCTTAGTTTGGATTCTAACCAGCTGTTCGTAGTCGAAGAACACAGCTGTTATAGACATTAACGTTATGTTACCACATAATAGCTCACAACTATTTCCAGATTTTATGTTTATGTTTTATGTCATTTATATTGAATAAAAATGAATATTTTTTTTCACCAATTCCAGTGGTGTGAGCTTTCCTTTCTCATTTTTGATGGCTGCGAAATGGATCCCTTTGCTGGCATCAGTTCCAAGGATTCTGATATCCACCAATAGGGATGCCATCAAAATGTCTGATTGAGAACAGCCAGCCATGAAGTTAAAAAGCTTTTAGCCAACACTGGGAATGTGTTACAGAACTTGAAATAAAGATTGAAGCATACACATCAGTTTAAATTGGTATCTAAAATATCAGGAATAAACTTTCTCAAAAATTAAAGAAAGAAGTGATTTTGCGTTAAAAATGTCAGCAGATTGAATCAAGTAATACATTAGGAAACTAAAAACCTGTCACCCCAATGTTCACTGTGTCTACAACTCCTGTCTACTACACACTGCAACTGCGAGTCCAGAGGTGCTCTCTGTTTGATGTACAGTCACTGACCTCATTAACTTGACTGAGGGTTGCTAACTTTCATGTAAAGGTTAAGTTCAAGCAATGTGTATTTCTTTTTCTCATGCTTGTAATTACAGTAGTTCAAAGCATTTGGGCTAAATTCATTATTTTTTCATTATTTTGAATGATTTTAATGTTTATTATTTACTTAAATCCATCTCAAACGTCATCCAAGGGCTCGGAAAGTAACACATTTAAAAAACGTGAAAATGTCTTTGAAATCAAAGGCCATCAGCGTGGGACAAAAGGCTGGTCAACAGGTTCCACCATATGTAGCCTTGTCACTATTCTGCCTCGCAGAAGAGCCAAAGGCCAATAATAAAATGGCAGCAGGCAAGAGGAATTAGTGCAAGTACAAGTGAAGGTGTTGTGCCGATCAAATATGATCCACTCAACCAATTTTAAGATGCTTATTTCAGGGACTACAATCCCTAAATTTAATATTTCTTTTTTGCCACCATCAGTAATTATGTTTATTTTACCACTGCATTTCATTTAGACCACGTAACAATGTGTTACATTTTCTGCTTTTTTACAACAGAACACATCGGTGATTTAATGGAATTTACAAACGCGAAACATTTATCGTTTAGTTTAGTTTATTATTGTCATGTGTACCAAGGTACAGTGAAAAGCTTTTTTGGTGTCTGCTGTCCAGTCAGCAAAAGGACTATACATGATTACAATCAAGCTGTTCACAGTTCACAGATACAGGATAAAGGGTATAACGTTTATTGCACGATAAAGTCAAGTAAAATCCAATTAAAGATAGATTTGAAGGTCTCCAATGGGGTATATGAGAGATCAGGAAGACTCTCAGGTTGGTGAGAGGACGGTTCAGTTGCTTGATAACAACTGGGAAGAAATTGTCCCGGAGTCATTTCAGATTTCTCTGACTTATATTGGAGAAGGTTGCATAATGGTGTGAAAGCGATGAATCAACAAAATCACTTCAGGAAGGTCAATTTCAGATTCATCTGCACAAGGGGTTATGGAGAAAGTCCAAGAGCTTGGTAGCTGAAAGAACAACCACTGATGTTGCAATGAGGTTAGTAGATCAAAATAACAAATCTATATCCTTCCACTCTGTGGCAGATCACCTTCTCGAGGTAGGTTTTAGTTTAGTTTTAGTTTGGTTTAGTGTTACAGCACGGAAACAGGCCCTTCGGCCCACCGGGTCCGCGCCGACCAGTGATCCCCGCACATTAACACTATCCTACACCCACTAGGCACAATTTTTACATTTACCAAGCCAATTAACCTACAAACCTGTACGTCTTTGGAGTGTGGGAGGAAACCGAAGATTTCGGAGAAAACCCACGCAGATCACGGGGAGAACGTACAAACTCCATACAGACAGCGCCCATAGTCGGGGTCAAACCCGGGTCTCCGGTGCTGCTTTCGCTGTCAGGCAGTAGCTCTACCGCTGCGCCACCGTGACTGCCTATTCAGCACAGAGGGTAGTAGAGGTGAGGAGGTTTGTCTGTCTGGAGTGGAACCCAATTGGTAGTTCTCTTACTAAATGGAAAACAAATATGACAGCCTTTGTTACCTTGACAAATGTTCCATACTTGGTAAGAAATAAAAGCTTGTGTTTATATCACACACTCTGACCTCAGCCTATTTTAAAGTCACTGTGATGACATGAGAAAACCATTGCCAATGTGAGCATGGCAGAATCCCTCAAGGATTAACATGATAATAGACAACAGACAATAGGTGCATGAGCAGGCCATTCGGCACCGAGCCAGCCCCGCCATTCAATGTGATCATGGCTGATCATCCACAATCAGTACCCCGTTTCTGCCTTCTCCCCATATCCCCTGACTCCGCTATCTTTAAGAGCCCTATCTAGCTCTCTCTTGAAAGTATCCAGAGAACCGGCCTCCACGGCCCGAGGCAGAGAATTCCACAGACTCACTACTCTCTGTGGAAAAAGTGTTTCCTCATCTCTGTTCTAAGTGCCTTATCCCTTATTCTTAAAGAGAATAAAAAGATAATAGGTAATAAAGAGATAAATAATAATGATGCTTAAATAGGGATAATCATTGGCCAGTGCATGCACAACTATAGTTGTGCTTTGGACTTGTGTTGGTTCACATGAAAGGGCAGATTAAATTACCTGAGAGGCAGCAGTTACAGCATTAGGCCTGCATTGGGAGAATCAACTAAGCTTCCTATATCCAACTCTCTTGCCTGACCATTGAACCTCTGATCTCATGGCTCAGCGGCAACTTTGCCACACAGAACCATGAACAAAATGATGACAAGAGCTTGCGAATGAAACCAGAAAACGCTAGAAATTCTCAGCAGGTCAGGTAGCAGTTGTTGAGAGAGAAACAGAATTAGCATTTCAGGACAATAAACTTCCTCAGATACGCAAAATTCTGGAGTAACTAAGTGGTACAGGCAGCATCTCTGGATGGAAGGAATGGGTGACGTTTTGGGTTGTGAAACAGTCTTCAGGATAGATCAAACTTCTATAGAACAAGGAAAAGTTTAAAATGAAATATGTTTCAAATTGCAAAGGAGGAAGAGGGATAGGGAGAACGAAAGGAATGTCTGTGATAGTGTCGAGGCAAAGAAAGACCGAATGATACAAGTGTTTATGATGCTGACTGAGACAAGGTGTTGAAAGCTTGTTAATCACATCAGACCTGGCTAGAGCAGTGGTAAATAAAGAGAATGGGTGAGAACAGAGAGAGAGGAAGAAAATAAGTACTGGAAATATAAAGCACTGTAGTTGCTGAAAATCTGAAATAAAGAACATTTAGTAAATACTTAGCAGATTAGGAAGCATTTATGAAGAAATAAAAAGTAAAAATGTTGGTTTGTTGATCCTTTATTATAAGTGGGCAGTTCACATCCAAACAGGAAGTACTAGCTATCTGCCTCTATTCAATTGGACGTTGAGTACTAGGGATTTTAATGTGCCTTGTCAGAAGATGGGGATTACACTGGGATTCTCTCAAGGATAGTGAGGCCAAAGTGGGAGTGGAAAGGAGAATTAAAGTGGCAGGGATCTTGAATCTCAAGGTCACCCCTGTGCAAAGCTGTCACTCAATTTGCCACTAGTGCCTCCAATGTAGGGAAGAGAACATTGTAAGCAACAAATGCAGTACACTATCTTGGACTATATTTATACTTTCAATGTGATTCAATTCACTGCTCATAATATGGTCTCCTCTAAATTAGAGAAACTAATTCTTACAGAGGTGTATAAAATCATGAGAGGGATAGATCGGGTAGATGCACAGTCTCTTGCCCAGAGTAAAGGTATCGAGGCCCAGAGGACATAGGTTTAAAATGAAGGATTTGAATGGAATCTGAGGGGTAACTTTTTCACACAAAGGGTGGTGGGTGTATGGAATGAGCTGCCAGAGGAGGCAGTTGAGGCAGGGACTATTGCAATGTTTAAGAAACAATTAGACAAGTACATAGATAGGACAGGCTTCGAAAGATATGGGCCAAACGCAGGCAGGTGGGACAGTGTAGCTGGGACATGTTGGCCGGTGTGGGCAAGATGGGCCGAAGGGTCTGTTTCCACACTGTAGCACTATGGCTGTATGACTCTATAAAAGCAGATTGATAGACCACTCTGCAGAACACTTCTTTCAATCTGCAGGGGCAAGTCTGAGTTTCCAGTTGGTTGCCACTTTAATTCTCTATTTCACTCTCCTTCTGATTTATCCGTCTTTAGTATTTTACACTGCTCTAATGAAGAGCTGCACTTCATCTTCTGATTAGGCAGATAACTGCCTCCGGCTCCACTGTTACAGATAACCTTCATTTCCTGTTTGCAGGAGAACTGTCTAATTCTGATAACAAGTAATTAACTTGAAATATTACCTGTTTTCCTCGTTCTACAAATACTGCCCTGCCTTCAAACTATTTCCAGCATTCTCACAGTCAGAGAGTCGTCCAGCATGGAAACAAACCCTGTGGTCTAACTCATTCATGCCCACCTTATCACAATGGATGTTCTTTCAAAGTAAAGCCAGCATCTCCATAACGTTTTCAATCTGCTGATCATGCGTAATAGTAAGATGAAGCATCTGGAGAAGGGTCTCGACCCGAAACGTCACCTATTCCTTCGCTCCATAGATGCTGCCTCACCCACTGAGTTTCTCCAGCACATTTGTCTACATGCGTAATAATAAAATCCCTTCCATGTGCAGCAAGGTGTTTATTGTAGCATGCATCATACAAATGTAACTTATATCTTACCCGTTCCACTTGTATGATCTCCAAATCGGAACGGATTTGGTTTCCGAATCAGTCTCGTCCATTTTGTGTCGTCAATGTGGTTTTGGGTATATTTGCAAAGACCTTGGTCAAAGTTGCAATTTGCCACAGAGGGATCAAAGAACAGAGCTTGATTAAACAGAAACAGAAAATACCAATCAGCATCTCTCAGAAAGCATACATTCATGGAGTCATACAGCAAGGAAACAGGCCATTCGGCCCACCACATCCATATCAAAGAATAATTCCAAATCACATGACTTAAACATGCACCATCTCAATATTATTCTGGCGTGAACATCCTTGCCCAAATTGACTGTCACCACATTTATTAATGTCCAAGAAGTAGAAATAATCATAAGATCATAGGATAATAAGTGATAGGAGCAGAATTAGGCCATTCGCCCCATCAAGTCTACTCCGCCATTCAATCATGGCTGATCTATGTCTCCCTCCTAACCCCATTCTCCTGCCTTCTCCCCATAACCTCAGACACCTGTATATCTGGAAATAAAATCTGAACTCACTAATGTTTTGGTGAGCATTATAATAGTTTATCAAACTGCCCAGGGTTTGAAGTAGTTTTAACTACCTGCTTCTTTCTCAGGTGAGGGTTAAAATAGGAATCCACATCTACACGTTTGAACAAAGACATCAGGTGCATTGGACCGCTGCTCGGTCTAGATTCCCTCCAAGTCACACACCAGCCTGCCTCAGAAATGTTCTTGTCACTGGATCTGAATCCTGGAACTCCTGATGGAGCAGCACTACATGAGGAGGTTTACCGGGAGGATGGCAGATGTTCAAGAAGGTCGCTCACTATCACCCTGGCAATAAATGCTGGCCATGTACATTCTTTATTACCTGAGAAGGTGATGGTGAGTTACCTTCTTGAGCATCTGCTATCCTTCTGGAAGCCATTTTCCTGCAATTGCAGAATCAGTTGGGGTTTACGAGTCTGGAAACACTCAGGTCAGGAACTGATGAACTGCAGGATATGGTGTTGTGGACTAACAACAGGAGAGAGACTGCTCACACGTGTGCTTTGTGCAGTCTGTGAACAAAAGGGCTGAGTTTGATGGCAAGACAATGATTAGTAAATCAATTAGACAAGATTGGATGGATAAATGCCACCCACGTCGGATAAACTAACAAATAAATATATTTGTCGCCAAGTTGTCAAGCACATCTGGGATGAGTGAGCATATCTTTGCCATTGTCATCAAATTGGATTTTAAATTTGGCAAAGGTCATCACTTTGGTTAAATTTATTGCGCAGAAAACAATACCAATAAAAAGTGCAAGAACATCATGTACTTCTGGGCCCAATAACCCCATTCCCAGTGAGGTGTCTTTTGGGGGGGAAAAGCACAAATAGACATAAATTAACATAAATCAGTATCTGTTCCATCGTCAAAAGAGAGACTTGCATTAATCCAAAAGAGGAAATATTTAGATTGTGATGAAAAACCTGTTCAGAGAAATGGATTCTAAAGAGTTGAGACCTAGACAGATGTGAATAAACACCAACCAGCGATCCCCGTATACCAGCACTACCCTACACACTAGGGACAATTTACAATCTTTACCAAAACCAATTAACTTACAAACCTGTACGTGTTTGGAGTGTGGGAGGAAATCAGAGCACCTGGGGAAAACCCATGTAGTCACGGGGAGAACATACAAACTCCGTTCAGACAGCACCCCTGGTCTAGATCGAACCCGGGTCTCTGGCTCTGCAAGGCAGCAACTCTACCGCTGCGCCACCGACGTTCTAGACACCCAGATAAAGAAACATCATCTCGGTATCTATCCTGTCAGGTCCACTACAAACTTGTCTGGGTAAATGCAATCATCTGTCATTCTAAACTGCAAGCAGTACTAGTTTGCTTAATTTCTCCTCGCATGATTAACATTGTGTCCCAGAACCTTTGTAATATTTTCTCTCTTGCTCTTAAATATATCCTATGATAAGGATGTCAGGCCATTCTCAACATAAGGGAATGGGTCTTTTTAGGGCAAATATGAGAAGACATTTCTTCACTCAGAGGGAGTTAAATCTCTGGAAGCTTAGTCTTTTTAGATTAACAGATTTTTGGAAATGGGTTTGCTTCAGGAACGGAACATGGTGTTGAGATTAAAGTTCAGATATCGTATTAGCGAATGGTAGGATCGGCACAGGGGCTGAATGGCCTTCTGTTGCTTCTATTTATTATGTTTTTGATTCCCCCCCTTCATCATTAACTCTGCCTGAGCTGTTAAGTACGCAGGATATTTGGCTTTATCTCCAGATCATTAGTCCAGTCACCGACATCAGCAGTGTGACTGGTTGCAGTCATTGAATTGCATGTGAACCGGGCTGCTTTCATCGCCTCCCCACTCAACTTTGAACTCCTCCACAGACAGCAATCTTCCAATTCAGTGACTGGGCATACAATTTCTGGAATTTTTAGAATTCTTTGTGTCTCTGGACTACATTGGAAGAAAATAATGTATTAATGAAGGAAAGAGATTCTCTGAAACAAGATTGCATGGCCACCCACTGGAGTCTCTGTGCCATCTCATGAGGTTTTCCTATATATGAGCTATGTAAACCTGACTGCTGACGGTGCTGTGCTTTCCATGGTTTCATCTTCCATTGTTAAATACAGAGAGCAATGCAAAACGTATTTGTTGGAAGTGGAAAATACTTTAATTTGCAAGCTACCCAGCAGAAGACGGAAGGATATCACTTACCTGTTTCATTGTTGCAGAACTGTGGAGAGAAAGAAATATCATCCAGAGCAACATAGCCTTCAATCATGCTGCTGAAGGCGACTTCAAACACCAGCTAAAAAGAAAACAATATCCTATTACTTAGCCTGCAACAGGAGTAGAGACAGGCCATTTTGCCCTTCAAGCCTACTCTGCCATTCAATGTAATTATGGCCAATTTGACACATCAATGTTGATGTGGGGTCTTGACCCAAAATGTCAACCAACTTTCTCTCCCCAATGTTGCCTAAGCTGCCATGTTCATCCTGCAGTTTGATTTTACTCCATTTTACAGCAATCTCTCGTGTCTCTGTTTTCCCATTCACTCCATCTATCCTTTGATTTCCTTAGTAATCTGTCGGGCTTCTGGAAGAGGAAATTGCAAAGATTCGCAAAATAAACATCACCCATCTCATCACCGACTGGTCCGAGGTCCAAGATAATTCTAGATGTCCCAGCCAAGGCAAACTGTCTCTCACAACTGCCTGCCAAGAACATTTATACACATCAATGAGATCACTTCAAATTTCTTGGCTTCAGAAGGTAAAGGGTTCTTATTGCTGAATATAACTTTTCTTAAAATTATTCCCTCATCCCGGGAATCAGTCTGCTCAACCTACACTGTTCTCCCATTTGCTGCAATCCTTCACATTTGGAATGTGTTTCCGAAATTCTATTAAATTCTGCAAGACATCTGTAGCTTTAAAGGCCAAGCCTCTCACCACACACCATGTGCCATTTGAATTACTATGTGTACCCGCATGGTAACCTTTCTGTGATTTGTCACAATCCCCAACAGCAATATCTGGATAATGATATTTACTAATGAGATTCCATTCTTCTACTGAGATTCCATTCTTCATACAGAAGAAGATAATTTCATAGTTCTACCCATGCCACACTCCTGTCTCATCTGCTAACTTGTCTAATTCATGAGTAATCTCATTGTGTACTCCTTACACATCTAGTTCCCACAGAGTTCAGATATATTCCATGTAATCCTTCTTACAAATTAGTGATAAGGATTGTAAACAGCTGAATGCTAAACAGTGATCCTTGAAATACTCCAACAGCCTGCAATACTGCAAACAAACCATCTCTTCCCACTGTTTTTCATCATTAACTCAGTGTTAATCACTACCATTAGTCCTAACCTTGTGCAAAAACATTTATGCAGTGGCTAGTCAAGTAAATTCAAATAAACCCTATCTAATTGTTCCCCATTATCTACTTTGATATTGAACAGGCAAGTGCAGGGCTACAGGGAAATACCAGGGGTCAGGGATCAATTGGTCCAAGCATGTTTATTGCTGACAATACGTATACTGGTGAACTATACAGCAGGGTTTGCACATGATACTCAAGCCTCATGTACAGGAAACAACATTAATTAATAAATAATCCAATGGAAGACCATTTAAAATTTAGAAGGAACAACTACAGGAATTTCACTCCAACTTCTCCAAAACATCGCAACGATTGTGGGAAACTAAAAATTATTAACATAAACTGAGAATACCGGAAATACATAGCAGGATAGGCAGTATCTGTGCAGAAAGAAGCAGAGTCAACAATGGTGAGAATAGAAACATAGAAAAAATAGGTGCAGTAGGCCATTCAGCCCTTCAAGCCAGATTCGATTCAATATGTTCATGGGTAATCATCCAAAATCAGTACCCCGTTCTTGCTTTTCCCCCTTATCCCTTGATTCTGTTAGCCCTAAGAGCAATATCTAACTCTTTCTTGAAAATATCCAGTGAATTGGCCTCCACTGCCTTCTGTGGCAGTGAATTCCACAGATTCACAACTCTCTGGGTGAAAACGTTTTTCCTCATCTCAGTCCTAAATGGCCTACCCCTTATTTTTAAACTGTAACCCATGGTTCTGGACTCCTCCAACATCGGGAACATTTTTCCTGCATCTCGCCTGTCCAATCCCTTAAGAATTTTATATGTTTCTATAAGATCCTTATAGAGGGATAAGCATTGGCCAGGACACCAAGGAGAACTCCCCTTTATTTCTAGGATTGTATTTTAGGATCATGTTGACTCCCATGAGAGGGCAGATGGTGCTTCATTTTAATATCTGTCTGACTGTGCTGCCTCAGCAATGCATTGTGACCATCAGCCCAACTTCTTGTATCTGACTTTCTTGGCTGAGACTGGATCCATCGATCTCATGGCTCGGCAACAACGCCACAGCCCACGGAACCAGGGCCTAGAGCTTTGGAAACTAGAAAATGCTGGAAATTCGGAGCAGATCAGTGGATAGAAAGAAATAGAGTTAACAGTACAGGGCAATGGCCTCTCACCAGAACGTCAAAACAAAAAAATGTTTTAAGTTGCAGGGAAGGTGGAGGGGTAGCGAGGGAGTGCCTGTGATGGAGTGAGACCAGGAGAGATTGAATGACATGGAATCTAGGTGAGTGAGGGTTTGGTGAAGGTTTCTTAATCATCATTGATCTTTCTGGAGGAGATATAAATTGAGGGAGTTGAGAGAAAATATAGATGAAAGAAAACAATATTGGAAATGTGAGATGCAGAACGCTGCAGTTAGTAGAATTTTTTTCAGGAACAGTTTTACAGTTTTGATTTCATTACATACATAAAATCAATCTTAGTCAATTATAATATCGCAGAAACAAAACTCCATTGACAGGAATATAACACTGCCATCTGTCTTTTGGCTGGCTACAGTATTATAATTATCCAGTTCTGTAACAAATACTGAATCTCAAACTTTCCTTTCATTTCAAGCTCAGCTGTGTGTCATCACCACCCAACTCTGTGTCCATTTTCACAAATACAATTGCATCTAATTCTGTTTTATTTTAGAAAGAATGTCAGGATGCCTTGCTTTTTTACTAGTTTTTGCTTTTCTAATTGTGTTTTGCACTAATATCTTGCTTCTTTGCGGTATTTTTTTCTTTTTACTGCCCTGCAGAATTTTTATGTGCATTTTATTTATGATTTATGTTTTGTGAGCTTGTCTGAGCGCCTATTGTGCTGCTGCGGGCAAGATTTTCAATGCACCTGTACCTCACTGCACTTGTGCACATGATAATAAATTTAACTTGTAAGAGCAGAAAAAAAGATTCAGAAAAGATGATATTTAAGGGCAAGGGGAAATGAAAGGAACTGGGAAAGCACAAAGTGCTGGAGGAACTCAGCGGGTCAGACAGCATCTCTGAAGAATATGATAGGTGACATTTTGGGGCTAGACCCTTCTTCTGAAGTAGTCCATGACCCAAAACGTCACCTATCCATGTTCTCCAGAAATGCTGCCTGATCTGCAGAGTTACACCAGCACTTTTTGCCTTTTACTGTAAACCAGCATTTGCAGTTCATTGTATGTACATCTTGAAGGAACTGGGGTTTTGTTTCAAAATTAGGCCAAAGAAGATTACAGGAGACAGAATCACAGTTTACAGCATGGAGGCTGTTCAACCCAATCATGTCTGTGGCAACTGAGATACAGACAGGCAGCCACTTCCCACCTCCTGTGGGTACAACACTTCAGGAGACTGAGCATGTGATTAAAATGCCTGAGGGCTTCTGCCTCCATCATCTTTCCAGACAATTTCCAGACCACACCAGATCTGAGTGAAAACGTTTCTCCTAAATTTGCCTATAAAACCCAGTATAGCTTTTCTGTAAGTAAATAAGGAAAGATTTTTGTGTTCACTGAATTTTCAATGGTGAGCAGTTGTTTACAAGGCAAGTTGCAAAGACATTGAATGCTCTACCAGAAGCAATGGCTCTTACAATGGTAAATATTATGAAAGGATTCATTGTGAGAAGTTTGTGAGCAATTCCTTCACGTGGTGCATGTGAAAGGGATCTTTCTGTGCAAAAGTGCCACAATTCCTTGCAGAACGATTCCCTATAAGTTCCGAACAATGCGGCAGTTATAAATTAACAGTTACTAACATAAATAAACGAATGTGTGACAGTTTATTTAAAGAATCTGAATTGATAGGTTCTAAAAAGCACAGCCTTCCAATGTAATAAGCAAGCAATCTTAAATTAAATCTAAACAGAACGCTCTCCCTCCACTTTCCTGCATAAATACAGAGAGCCACTTCCAACACCCCAGCACAATTTAAGTGGAAAAATCTTTTGAAGAAATAAGCATTTCTGGAAAGAGTTCTCTTCTGAATTCTTCCATTTTAATCATCCCATACAGCTGGTCCAAATTCTGCCCCTTCATTCTGGAAACTCTTACTTCAGAATCCAGTAATCTCCCAGGGTAATATATTTTTTATGTTGAGAAATCTGACATGTAAATATATATTACTGTAACTAGAATCTGTCTGAGACACCAGATGGATTCTCTCAGGCACTAACCCTGCAGACATCCAAAGGCATTCCAGAGAGAGGGAAAAATAATCACCCTTTGCCAGTGAAGCATTTACAAAGTCTGTGCAGAGTCAGGGAATGTTAGATCTTAAAATGCCATTTTAGATATTAAAAATATACTTGAAAGCAAGCCCATCGACAATAAATCATAGACACTAGAAATCTGAACTGAAACATGAAACATTATAATAGTGCATCACAGCAGTTAATGGCAGATTGGTTATTATTTAAGACAGATGAATTAAATTGGATTGTGCATTTGTACAGTTCTTTTAGTTAAAGTGAATGGCACTATACTAGTGGTGTGTCTCGTATCATAGCACCAGAGACCTGGGTTGTATCCTGACCTTGCACGTACGGCACAGGTGTTCCCTTAGCCACTCTGGATTTCACCCACATTGCATAAACATGTTGATTGCTGGGTTAATTGCCCCTGGTAAAATGGTTCTACGGTGTAGTGAGTAGTAAAATGAATGTGTGGGAGAGGGTGGGAGGAGTTGAAGAGTTTGTTTGGAGAATAACACCGGAATAATGATGGATTGGTGCGTGTAATGCGATCTCGGTGGACCAAAGGGCCAGTTTCCATACAGTTCATGGACCTAGTTCATGTTCATAGAGTTAAAGAGTCACAGCATGGAAGGGGCCCCCTCAACCCAACGCATCCTAGTTGACCAAGTCAAAGCTAGACCCATTTACCTACATTTGGCCCATATTCCTGCAAACCCTTTCTTTCCACGTATCTGTCTAAATATACTTTACATATCGTTATTGTACCTGCCTTACATATTTCCTCTGGCAGCTGGTTGCGTATACCCACCATCCTCTGTGTGAAAAAGTTACCTCTCAGGTTCCTATTAAATCTATCCCCTCACATTTTAACCTTCTTGATTCCCCTACCCTGGGAAATAGACTCAGTGTATTAATTTTATCAATATCCTCATGTTTTTTTACACTTCTATATGATCACGCCTCATCTCCTGTAATCCAAGGAATAAAGTTCTAACTGGCCCAGCCTCACCATATACGTACACTGTAATGGCCCTGTCCCACTGTACGAGTTCATTCAAGAGTTCTCCCGAGTTTGCCCTGATTCAAACTCGGAGATTTACAGTAATGGCCGCTCGTATGTACTCTGGGCTCTCGTGGACATTTTTCAACATGTTGAAAAATCTTCACGAGTCTTCCCGAGCTTACCGTGTTTCCAGAGTACCTGCAGTTAGCGTTACGAGCCGCTAAGAGACGTCCCGAGCTCCGACGTAACCGCTACGTACATTCTACGTGCTTCCACGAGTTTGATTTTATTTAAAAACTCGGGAGAGCTCTTGAATGAGTTCGTACAGTGGAACAGGGCCATAACTCTGGCCCTCGAATCCTCGCAAAATTGTAAATCTTCTCTACATCTTCTCAGCTTAATGATATCTTTCCCATACCAGGGTGACCAAAACTAAACACAATACCACAAGTGGAGCATCACCAATGTTATAGATAACTGGAACATAATGTCCCAACCTCTTTACTTAAGTCCCTGACTGATGCATGCCAATGTGCCAAAAACCTTCTCTGCTCTATAACACTATGAAGCCACTTTCAGAGCACTATGTGTTTGTTCTCCTAGATCACTTTGCTCTACAACACCCCTCAGGTCCCTACCGTTCATTGTGGAGGTCCTGCCCTGATTTGACTTCCCAAAATGCAATTAGCCATTCCTCAGCTCACTTGCCCAGCTGATCAAGATCCTGCTGTAATTCTCAAAAAAAACATTTTCACTGTCTGCAATACCACCTATGTTCAGATGGACGATTTTATTGAAGTTTACAACGGATTAATATTTTACTACTGTCAGATTCGATCAAGTTATGAGTACTTTTACAATCTTTGATTAAATGAACACTTGCTGCCAACAACTGTGTTCGCTGCACACCAGGAAGGAAATAGCGGCACAAGCAAAGGTGTAAAATTGACTTAGAAGATGTTATCAAATCTGAGAGGATATACTGTTGAACAGACTACAATCCTTTCTGCTGGAAAGGCGGCGGCTAATATTGATATATTGCAATCTGTGGTAGGTAGATGTGAAGATATTTCCACGCTTGAGCGGAGATCATAACTTGGATCCATCAACATAATATGGGTACTAATGAGATATCAAATTGATAGATGTAGAAAGGGTAAACCGAGAAAGAGAAAGCTTCTATTTCCTTCAGCAGAGAGGTCACCAACTCCAGGGACATAGATTTAATATGACGGCACATTGGTGCAGCTGGTAGAGCCACTGTCTCACAGCGCCAGAGACCCAGGTTCCATCCTGACATCGGGGGCCAGCTGTGTGGAGTTAACATCTCCTTACATACCCTGGGTGGATGATCTCCTTTGAGGTTTGACAGGTGCCTTCCTCATTTCCAATGCAAGGTATATCTCCCAAGAGTGTGCAGAACATCTAATGTGCCAATCATTACAAGTCACCCTTCAGCATTGCTAAAACTCGAGCAGACTCTGCCCTCACCATTTACATCCATGACAAAACAGACCAATTCAAAGGGAAGATTTGGACATGTCCCAAGTCACCAACCAAAATGTGTAACCAAGCAACTGCAGCCCACTTAGACTAATAACTCTGTGGCGACTCTGTTTATATTCTAACTTGCAGCAGGTCAATTTTTCCACAATAATAATCATTTAATCTGTAGTGTCATTGAATTGGATTGCATGGAATAAGACATATAAATCAGATTGGCATCTCTTTGCTGATTAATCTCATAATGGTAGTGCTTTTATTAGACCAAGAAGGGCCGGTATGCATATCATTCCTTGTTGTTTGTATCTATGGTGGATAGTTGTCCAATAAGCTTCCTAAGCTGTTGAAAGGCCGGGCTGTGTTTGATTTAATTATTTTTTAACTTTTAAAAAGTTAGCAATCTTTTGTAATATTAAAGATGAGACAAATGAGAAAATCTAGTTTTTAACTTTTTAAAGCTATACCAGCATGTACCACCAAACACCCCCCCACCCCCCCCCCCCCTGCATCGGCCACATTGGGCTTTTTTGGGACATGAGAACCACAGACAATCCCAGAACTTAGAGCCCTACTACAACTGCCCTACAGCAGGTGGTGATGAGCCACCATCTTGTGGCTAAAGGGATCAGGGGGTATGGAGAGAAGGCAGGTACAGGATACTGAGTTGGATGATCAGCCATGATCATATTGAATGGCGGTGCAGGCTCGAAGGGCCGAATGGCCTACTCCTGCACCTATTTTCTATGTTTCTATGACTAATGTAGCAGGACTAGAGTTTTGTTCTGATCTGTTGATTATTGGATGACTTAGCTCTATCTATTCAATGCTGCTTCCCACAGGATTGCCGCTTCAGCCGATTGCCACATTTTTAGATAGGTCTAGCAGTGTTCTCTGCACGCACCTTGTGCTCCTTATCGAACCACTATCTCAAGATTTACTTCCTTGACCAGGATATCCCATTATATCCCCACGTGGCATTTAAGAATTTTATTTGGTAATAATCCTGTGAAGCAAGTTTAATGGCACACTTTACAATGTTCAATGTGAAGCGTGGTAATAAAAAAACTCACCTGAAATGGATGCGAAGCTTTAATATTCACCTTTACCAAATTCCAGGTGTGCATCGACTGATTAGATCGCCACAACTCCTCATAATGACCGATTCTGTCCTTGGTGTAGACCACAAATAAAGTGGAATATTTCTGTTCAAGTTGGTAATGGAAGGACAGACATCCCGAGAGGACAGAAATTGTCATTGGAGACAACAACTGAGCTACTTCGTGCAAACGCATGGCATAAATAGAGTCAACGTACATATAGTGACCTGAAAGAACAAACCAATTGTCAAGGAGTTTATGAAATATTCTTGACCGTTTTACAGTAATCTACAGAAACATGTTTGTACCACAGTGGTTTATATTGAGTCTAGACATTACTCTACGCCATTATCTTTCAATGATAAAACTGCACTGTGGGTCACCATAACATTGTTTATGATTATTTTATAAAGGGGAAGGACTTAAATGCAAGGCCACAGATTGCATAGCAAGGTTTACCTGCATAAAGCTATGCTGAAAGTGACATTATTAGTGTTGCATGTTCTCATAACTGTCCAATGGTAGATTAACAAGTGTAATCATTGCAGCAGGTCTTAAAAAGAGTTCCACGATATAAGCAATATGAGCAGCACTCTTCCAGCTAGAAGAGTGGGCTGTCACTGAATGAATGGGTATTGTAATGACGGGAGATTCGGGAGTGGAGATGGGAGAGACCTCCCATAGGATCAGAGGGACAATCAGTGTCCATGGGTGACAAGTTCAATGCGCCGAGGGAGCTATAAAGATACAGCCAGACTCACCCAGATTGGGGGCGTTATCTCCTGATGCCTGCTCTGCTTGCTCTTGTGGCCTGCAGTAAAGGAAGATGAAGCTTTCTCTCCCAGAGGGTGACCTCACTGGTAGCAGCAGTGAGCCTGAAACTGTGCGAGGTGGCTGAGCAGCAGCACCAGGATGGAATGATCTGGGCTCTTGTACGTTGCAAGTAACTGTGACCTTGATCTCCATGGATAGTAAAGTCGAGGCAGATATGTGAGGCCGTGTGTGAGGTAACAGGAGATCACTGATATCAGTCGGGACAAAGAATGCTATTCGATTGTAGGCCAATTGAATAGGAAGACCTCAGGAGAACACTTAGTTCTCCTGTCAGTGTTAGTAAGAGCTGGTTATTCTGTGAGTAACTAAAAAAATCGGGCAGGGGAATTTGAAAATCGCTCTGTGGCTGGACTTTGTATCTTGAGCTGCTCTTTACATTCTAATATCTGCCTAGAATAAGGGGTTGATAGTTTCCGAGTAAATTGAAGACTTATAATCTTTCAATGAAGAAGGAGGACATTTGACCTATTGTGCTTTTGCTCAATCATCCAATTTACCCCAATTCTTTCGCCACAGTCCCATATTTTTTCCCCTTCTTTCCACCAACTGTTTAAGCGAAGGTAGACACAAAATGCTGGAGTAACTCAGCAGGACAGGCAGCATCTCTAGAGAGAAGGAATGGGTGACGTTTCGGGTCGAGACCCTTCTTCAGACCGTTTCAGCTATCCTATTCCCTTTCACAATTTACTGTAATGTAGAACAGTACAGCACAGGAACTTTGGCCCACAATGTCATGTCGAACATGATGGAAAAAACAAGCTTTTGTCTGTCTGAACATGATCCATATCCTTCCATTCACTGCATATCCATTAAACCGATCCAAAAGTCTCTTAAACACCATTATTGCAACATCTTCTGTCATCCTTTCATGCAGCACTGATCAGATCACAGCCGGTCACCGTATTAAAAATATTCCCCCTAATTTCCCAAAGGATCTTTTGTTTTTGGTCTGGTATACCTTAATGCCAGCTGGTTAACAAAATCCACCATTCCAGTTATGAAACTGGAAACCTCTTTCAATAGCTGCAAACGTGTGATAGAGTAACAGCTGTGCATTATAATTTGCTTCCAAAGATTAGGTTCATTGACTGGAGCCAAATTTAGGAGACACAAGCAACAGAGCTACAAGCCAAGTTTTGGAAGTGGATTGTGCTGGCAGTTGCTGATACATCACTCATTATCACCAGCAAACAAGGATATATTTCAAACTCAGAAGTTTTTGGTGCCGATGTTCCAGTTTTTTTATTATTCTCAAAAGATTTGTCATAAAAATGTCATAGATATAGCAAGGAAAATAGCTACAAAGAAAGGAAACCAATCATTTGATGAAGTGTAATGATCAATTCCACACTCAATGATAGTTAAGTTTAAGAGTTGGTATTAATTGGTATATTATTGTCCCATGATATGTGTACCGAGATACTGTGAAAATCCTTGTTTCGCATGCTCTCCTGGCAAATCTTACCACGCATGAACATATCAGAGAATAGAAAGTAAACAGAAAGCAGAATATAGTGATACAGCTACAATTGAGGAGTTTTCCAGTAGTGGGGATAATCCATAAATAGTTATGAATAAACCCAACAGAGAATCCACATGAAATGCCTTCACCAAAGAGTGCTGAGAATAGCAAATACACTCCTGTAGGAAGGTGAATAGCAGGGATGTATTAAAGGGAAGCATGTGAAAGGAATAGTAGAATAAGTTGGTGAAATTGGGTGGAGATTTGCAAGAAGAGGCTTTTGTGGAACATGAACAGTGACGGAGATCAAATGGACTGGACACCCTGTGCCTGTGCTATAAAAAAACATATCATTTTCATGCTCTTTCTGTTCAATGTTCGTGCACTTTCTTTTGCCAACACTATCATCCATAAAGGAAACAGAACACAGTGCATGAATGAAAAAAAATTCTTCCAGCAAACGAGTACACAGGGCTGACTTACACACAGAGATTGAGATGAGCAGTACTACAACGCCGATGTTGGAGATTCCAAGGTAATATATCGCGCTTTGAACATAAACAGCCCACTGTCAATTGATAGCAAGATTAACAAGATTCATCGCTTCTAACAAGGAAAACTAAGTGTGTAAACGGCTTCTAATTATTCCCAGTTTCTAAACTGGACAAATTGATCGTTTCACCTTCCAACCAGCAAATTTGACTCTTCATAGAAGGACAGTGTGTGGGTGTTGATGTGCATTAGATCCCCAGAACTGGTCATGTGAATATCAGTCAATTCCTCTCCTTGCCTTCCACACATTCACCTGCATTGGAAGCCAATGTGCAAAGTTGAGTACAAATATAGGCAAATAATTTTGCACGCGTTCAGCACTTGTAGTCAATTGTGACAATTATTCCTCAAGAGGAGATTGATGGCTTTAAGAATATGGAAGACATTAAGTTGTTTCCACTTCTGTAGAACATGCAAAGTAGGGGATATAAATGTTAGATAGCCACAAATAAATCAATTGAGGTATTAATTCAGTCCAACTGGCCCATCCCTCTTCATCTTACCCTGTCAGCATAGTCTTTCCTTCCAGCATTAATGGAGATGCTTCCTCACAGCTCTCATAACATGTGATCAACCCTGGCCTCCGATGCTGGCTGTATGGAGTTCGCATGTTCTCTCTGTGACCACGTGGGTTTCTACCAGGTACCCCAGTTCCTTCCCACATCTGAAAGACTTGCAGGTTGTTAGGCTGATTGATCACTGTACATTGCCACAAGCATATGGTAGAATCCAGGAAGAGTTGATGAGAATGTGGGGAGAATAAATATGTGTAGGCTTGGTATTGGTTTCTTGTTGTCATATAAGTTTATAAGTTCATAAGTTGTAGGAGCAGAATGAGGCCATTTGCCCCCATTCTCCGGGTGAAGAGGTTTCTCCTGAATCCGCTACTAGTATTACTGACCGCACCTCATTTTGGTAACATTCTTCCCCGTATCCATTCTATAAATATTTTGTCATCTCAAAGACCTCCACCAATTTACCTTCCCAGAATGGAGAAAGGAAGTTTAAAACAAAAACAACATGTGCTACCAAGGTAGACACAAAGTGCTGGAGTAACTCAGCGAGACTGGCAGCACCTTTGGAGAAAAAGGATTGGTGACGTTCCATTCGGGACCCTTTTTTAGACTGAAAGTAGAGGGGAGGGGAGCTCGAGGCAAGTAAATGCCAGAACAAAGTAGAACAGGCAGCAGATGACCAAGGAAGGGTGGAGCCCACAATGGCCCATTGTTTGCTGAGGAAGAGATGCTATCGAAGGTATATCAGGATGCAAACAGTGGAACTGGTCGAACAACTGTGGTGGGGGTAGGGGAGGGCTAAACAAAACATATCAAACATGTTCATGAGGTAATGGGGTGGATTTATAACATTGATTGAAGCGGCAGCTGCATCCTTTCATGAAAGAAAAGGAATATTATGTCAGAAAAATCCAGTGAGTGGAGGAGATTTACAGAATACAAATGAGCTGTGTAAAATCAATTCCAGTTACTTACAGAAATGTGGATGGGGGAAAATAACCCATTATCTCCATTCTGGTTGAAACAATTGGTGCCCCAGTGTATACCCTGATGCTGCAACAATGGTGAAGACCAGACCAGACATTGAAACCAAATGGAACAAGAATTCCATGTCAGCTGAAACTCAAGCCATATTGCCCGCTGCGGGTTCAATTTACATCACGACAGTGCACAATACAATACAATACCATTTCTTGTCATTGTGTGTGAATGCATCCTTGAATCTCTGGAAGCTGTGGTGGGGTTGAGGCAGCAGTAAATCGCAGCTCTCTCTGGCAATTTTCAGAACAAAGTCATATGTCACGAGTCTCATTGTTATTCAATAAAGTTCAATAATCATGAAATAGCTTTTACCTAACAGGCACCAGAAGTGCACATTCCATTCGAAACAAAACAGGATGTGGTGGATCGGTCACCGGAGGGTTGCTTTGACTGGACTAATTGAGAACAAGCTTACTATGACTTCAGTAGGACAGTCTTGTGATGCAGCATGATTTTTATGTTGCCTGTTGTTCAATATTTCACAAGCACATGTCTCCATTTCCCCCACATATCCAAATTTACCATTTGTATCTTTGCTCACTTCAGTGGTTGTCACTTGAGAGAATGGACGTTCTGGGACCGTTCTCTTCTGGGTTGAAATGAATGACATGTAATCTTATTGAAATGCACTCAAGTCGTACAGGCTTGATAGGGCAAATAGCGTCAATATTTCTCCTTTCTGGGATATCTGGTCTCAAAATCAGGAAAGAAGTGAGAAAACATTTGTTCACCCAGAGGTAACTGGACTTTGGAACTCTCCACCCAAGAAGCTTGTGAAAGCAGGAGCATATTTGATGGACTTTTAGATACTACGAGAATCAAATGATATGTGGTAAGGTAGATCACCCGTGATCTTTTTGAAAGAAACACTCACAAGGGGCTAAATGGAGCAGAACTGCTCTTATTTCTTATGTTCCTGGTTCTGACGCGAAGAATTCAGGGTATTTCTGCAATTATTCAAAACAAAGATAACAGTCCTATGTTTGACTGCTTTCTTTGTCCCTCTAAAGTATTAATTGCATGACTGTATCACAGGTTATAATGACCCTCAAAGGTATTAGTACCACTTCCTAGTATGTGGCATCAAATATTGCAAAAATAATCAATTTGCCCCGGCCTAGTGGGCCAGCTCTTTGAATGAACGGAGAATGAATCCCATGCCCCTGCTCTTTCCTTGTAGCCCTGTAAATTCCCCCCTTTGAACATTTGGCCAATTTCCTTTTGAAAGTTCCTGGTGATTCTTCTTCAGTACCCGGACATAACGCCGACGGACGAGAAGCCGAAGCAAAGAAGTGGAAGGCAAATAACCGAAACGAAACAAAGCCGAAACACCAACTAACCGAAATGTTTGGATGCCTAAATGTAAACTAACCGAAAGGGCGGGAAGCCTAAAAGCCAACTAACCAAAATGCTGCATCGCCTAAAAGCAAACTCACCGAATGGCCGCTATGCTGAAACGCCACCTACCCGAAAGGTGGCGTCGCCTACAAGCCAACGAACCGAATGGGAGAAACCTGGACAGAGGAGCCCATCTTCCAGAAGCCAGTAGTAGTCTCCCAGAAGGGTCTTTAAGTAGGAGAAACCTAGACAGAGGAGCCAGTCTCCCAGGGGTGAGAAATGGACAGAGGAGCCCATCTCCCAGAAGCCAGAATAAGTCCCCAGAAGCCTAGCTAGAGCGAGAGGTAGGAGCCAGTCTCCCAGTCGCAGCAAAAGGCAATTGAGAGAGGCCCTTTGCTAGAGTTTAAGTTTAAAATGGATATCAGGGGAGATGATAAATAAAGTAAAGGGGGAGATGTAAGATCTGTAAAATGAAGAGGGAGATATAAAGTAAAGAGAGAGATGTGATGTCTTGGTACGTTATGTAATAAATGTAATATGTATATAATGTAAATACCAGTGCCTGTAAAGTCTTTAAAGTAAAGAGGGAGATGTGATGTCTTTGTAATGTAATATATGTAACAGAAACTCGTGCCTGAGCCTCGTGACTGAGGTCAAGTGATCTTCAAGATAAAAGGCAGTGATTGCAGAATAAACGGGCGATTGGTCCAGACCCCCGCGTCCATCGCATCACTGTGGAGGGATGAACATTGTCCCACACCTCCGCTCCACCCGACCCACAGTGGGAGAGTAGGGGCTGTCCTGAGGGATGCGCATCTTCGGCCGCTTACAACTTGGTGCTTTGGTTCAGATTGCCCAGTCACCTATGGCTTGTGTGGGAAAATGACCCCCACCTTCCCATCTCCACCGGTGGGAGGGTGGAGATCATTTTCTCACACAAGCCATAGGTGACTGGGCAATCTGAACCCAAGCACCAAGGTGTAAGCGGCCGAAAGTGTACAGCCCCCACTCTCCCACGGCCACCCTCCGCGGGCTGCGGGTCAGGTGGAGCGGAAGGTGTGGGACAATGTTAATCCCTCCACAGTGATGTGATGGACGCGGGGGTCTGGCCCAATCGCTGACAAGTCCCGCCCCCCGGCAACGTCATGTCCTTTATTTGACTTTTCTGTTGAGCGGCAGTCGGTTCGTTGGCTTGTAGGCGACGCCGCCTTTCGGGTAGGTGGCATTTCGCCAGAGCGGCCATTCGGTGAGTTTGCTTTTAGGTGACGCAGCCGTCATCTTCCATTGTCCTTTCAGACAGCGCAATCCAGATTACAGCAACTCACTTACAATAAAATTCTCCTCATCTCATCCTCTTGAATTTAAAAAACAAATCTGTGATTCCTAAATCTCTTGCTAGTGGATATCCTTACCTCTGGTCTAATTCATCAAGACTCTGAGATCCTTCAGAAATCTCCTACTTCAACATATCTGTCCCAATAAATGATACCCTACCTTCTCTCCTCACGATGTTGTCTTTAGTCATGAGATTTTAAACTTACCTGAAGCCTTAGAACAATCATAGACTGCAATTTTACTGGTAGTTTGTTGCCCCGGTTTGCTATGATTAAGTATGCCATATAGAGACTATATTTCATCGTGTAGTTACAGATGTCAATTTTTCCTGCATATGTCTGGTGTCCTATATCCCTGAAGGATGCGAGTCCTTCTTTAATGTTTCATTCCCTTCAGTGGTTAGAAATATTTCTAGGTTGCTCTCCCACTTAGTTGGCCCCGTTCCCCTTCCTGCACTCAATAACATAATTCATAATGTTCGGCTTTAGATAAAGACAGAAGGCTGTTAGATACTTCCTCAAGCACATGTTTATGAAGAGCTGAGGTAGTTTATTTTGATTTCTTGCTCAGCAATGTTGAACCAACAGGCACTTTTGCTAGACATTCCAATTTGCACTGGAAATAATCCCAGTCAAACTTCATTTCCATTCCATGCTTATGTTTAGGAAATACTTATGTTTAGGAATTAGACAATTATTGTTTTTGAAGCTTTAAAACAACAACATTCAGCATGAACATCTAATCCGATCCTCTGCAAAGCATCCCAAAATAAGCCAAAAACACTCCAGGAAAAACATTGAGTATATTGAACCCAGAGGGTCAGAACTGGACCTAGGGTTGAGATTTTTGATTGGAGAAAGGCTAACTTTGAGGAGATGCGAAAGGATTTAAAAGGAGTAAATTGGGACAGTTGTTTTATGGGAAAGATGTGGAAGAGAAATGGAGGACCTTTAAAGGTGAAATTTTAAGAGTACAGAATCTTTATGTCCCTGTTCTGTTGAAATAAAATAGTAAAAATTGGAAAGAGCCATGGTTTTCAAGGGAAATTGGACACTTAGTTCGGAAAAAGAGAGAGATCTAAAATAATTATAGGCAGCATGGAGTAAATGAGGTGCTTGAGGAGTATAAAGAATGTAAAAAGAGTCTTAAGAAAGAAATTAGAAAAGCTAAAAGAAGATATGAGGTTGCTTTGGCAAGTAAGGTGAAAGTAAATCCAAAGGGTTTCTACAGCTATATTAATAGCAAAAGGATAACGAGGGATAAAACTGGTCCATTAGAGAGTCAGAGTGGACAGTTATCTGCAGAGCCAAAAGAGATGGGGGAGATATTGAACAATTTCTTTTCTTCGGTATTCACCAAGGAGAAGGATATTGAATTATGTGAGGTAAGGGAAACAAGTAGAGTAGCTATGGAAACTATGAGATTCAAAGAAGAGGAAGTACTGACACTTTTGAGAAATATAAATGTGGATAAGTTTCCAGGTCCGGACAGGATATTCCCTAGGACATTGAGGGAAGTTAGTGTAGAAATAGCAGGGGCTATGACAGAAATATTTCAAATGTCATTAGAAACGGCAATAGTGCCGGAGGATTGGCGTACTGCGCATGGTGTTCCATTGTTTAAAAAGGGGTCTAAGAGTAAACCTAGCAATTATAGACCTGTTAGTTTGACGTCAGTGGTGGGCAAATTAATGGAAAGGATACTTAGAGATAATATATATAAGCATCTGGATAAACAGGGTCTGATTAGGAACAGTCAACATGGATTTGTGCCTGGAAGGTCATGTTTGACTAATCTTCTTGAATTTTTTGAAGAGGCTACTCGGGAAATTGATGAGGGTAAAGCCATGGATGTTGTATATATGGACTTCAGTAATGCCTTTGACAAGGTTCCTCACGGAAGGTTGGTTAAGAAGGTTCAATGGTTGGGTATTAATGGTGGAGTAGCAAGATGGATTCAACAGTGGCTGAATGGGAGATGCCAGAGAGTAATGGTGGATGGTTGTTTGTCAGGTTGGAGGCCGGTGACTAGTGGGGTGCCACAGGGATCTGTGTTGGGTCCACTGTTGTTTGTCATGTACATCAATGATCTGGAAGATGGTGTGGTAAATTGGATTAGTAAGTATGCAGATGATACTAAGATAGGTGGGGTTGTGGATAATGAAGTAGATTTTCAAAGTCTACAGAGAGATTTATGCCAGTTGGAAGAGTGGGCTGAAAGATGGCAGATGGAGTTTAATGCTGATAAGTGTGAGGCGCTACGTCTTGGCAGGACAAATCAAAATAGGACGTACATGGTAAATGGTAGGGAATTGAAGAATGCAGGTGAACAGAGGGATCTTGGAATAACTGTGCACAGTTCCCTGAAAGTGGAATCTCATGTAGATAGGGTGGTAAAGAAAGCTTTTGGTGTGCTGGCTTTTATAAATCAGAGCATTGAGTATAGAAGTTGGGATGTAATGTTAAAATTGTACAAGGCATTGGTGAGGCCAATTCTGGAGTATGGTGTACAATTTTGGTCGCCTAATTATAGGAAGGATGTCAACAAAATAGAGAGAGTACAGAGGAGATTTACTAGAATGTTGCCTGGGTTTCAGCAACTAAGTTACAGAGAAAGGTTGAACAAGTTAGGGCTTTATTCTTTGGATCGCAGAAGGTTAAGGGGGGACTTGATAGAGGTCTTTAAAATGATGAGAGGGATAGACAGAGTTGACGTGGATAAGCTTTTCCCACTGAGAGTAGGGAAGATTCAAACAAGGGGACATGACTTGAGAATTAAGGGACAGAAGTTTAGGGGTAACATGAGGGGGAACTTCTTTACTCAGAGAGTGGTGGCTGTGTGGAATGAGCTTCCAGTGAAGGTGGTGGAGGCAGGTTCGTTTTTATCATTTAAAAATAAATTGGATAGTTATATGGACGGGAAAGGAATGGGGGGTTATGGTCTGAGCGCAGGTATATGGGACTAGGGGAGAGTACGTGTTCGGCACGGACTAGAAGGGTCGAGATGGCCTGTTTCCGTGCTGTAATTGTTATATGGTTATATGGTTAAACAAGCATTGAAATGGGACAAGTGTAGCTCCTGACAGGAGCTCAATCTGGCCAGAAGGGGGGTGGGGGGGGGCGCAATGCTTCACTGCGCAACCATCAGAAAAGGGCACCAGCTCACACAGGGACACATCCTCGTGGAGGCTAGACATTCCAATGTCTACTTTCCATGAGGAATATGCTGGGAGGAGGGGGAAAGAACTCCTGAGTCAAGCCAAAGGGTCAACGCGAGGCATTCAACAAGGTTCCGCATGGTAGGCTGCCCTGGAAGGTTAGATTGCATGGGATCCAAGGAGAGATAGCTGAATGGATAGAACATTGGCTACCATGGTCCTGGGCAATGAGATACATGGTAGGAAGAAGATCGGATGTACAAGGAAGGCTGGAGGCCTGTCAGAGCTACCGCAAGGAGAGATTGGCATGAGTGGTCTACAGACGTCCCCTCCAGCACTGAGAGTCCCCAGGCAAGAGAGCAACAAGAAAAGATCTCTATCTTTGCCGGTGTCAATATGATTTGCCCAGGAGCAGAGTAAAAATTGTCACAAGAACTTGAACATTGAATGGAAGTCTTTAAATAGACAATAGGTGCAGGAGTAGGCCATTCGGCCCTTCGAGCCACCACCGCCATTCAATATAATCATGGCTGATCATTCGCAATCAGTACCCTGTTCCTGCCGTATCCCTTGACTTCGCTGTCTTTAAGAGCTCTATCTAACTATCTCTTGAAAGCATCCAGAGAATCGGCCTCCACTGCCTTCTGAGGCAAAGAATTCCACAGATTCACAACTCTCTGGGTGAAAAGGTTTTTTCTCATCTCCGTTCTAAATGACCTACCCCTAATTCTTAAACTGTGGCCCCTGGCTGTGGACTCCCCCAACATCGGGAACACGTTTCCTGCCTCTAGCGTGTCAAATCCCTTAATAAACTTATATGTTTCAAAAAGATATCCTCTCATCCTTCTAAATTCCAGAGTATACAAGCCCAGCCGCTCCATTCTATCAACATATGACAGTCCCGTCATCCCGGGAATTAACCTTGTGAACCTGTGCAGCACTCCACAAATGAGGTAGCACTCATCAGGAAATATAGTTTAGTTTAGAAATACAGCATGCAAACAGGCCCTTCAGCCTACCGTGTCCATGCCGACCATCTATCACCCCGTTACACTAGTTCTATGTTATCCCACTTTCGATCTACTCTCTGTGCATTCGGGGTGATATTTTTTTCCGTTCACATCTCAAATGTTTGGGTTCCAGGAAACCTACCTTGCTCAGTGTCGAAAGTGTGGTCAGTGGGCAGAAGTAAGGGCGAATCTCGGACTGATCCTCCACCAACCAGCCAGTTCAGGTTTGGATTCCATCTGTTGTTGTAGCCACAGAGGTGATTTTCTTCAAAGTTGCACTCTACAATGGTGAAAAAGTGGTTGGGTACGATATACAGATCTAATCCCCCACAGCTGCTGCCATTCACCTGGCCCTTTCCACATTGTAAAACTTCCCAAGATATTTCACAGAAATGCTCCTGGACAAATATGATCGCGAGGCAAGTTAGGCGATATTAGGTGAGATGACCAAAAGCTCTGTGAAACGAAGAAGTTTTAAAGAGGATTGGAAAGGGATGGTGATGGGTTTTAGGACGGGATTTAGCTTTTGAGATCCAGGAAGCTGAATGTGGAGCCACCAATAATCAAGTGATGGAAATCAAGGATTTTGAGGAAGCCAGACTTGAAGGAGCGCAAAGATCCTGGGTGGATTTATGGCTGGAAAGATTAAATTAAGAGATACCCAGAATTATGGAAGCACGGAGGGTTGGGGGAGGGGGAAGGAGTCCATTAATAGGAAGTAGACTTTGAAGGATGGATAATCTTATGGGTTTGCTTGTCTATACCCGGGAGGCTTGACAATAGTAAGCAATGAACTGCAGATGGCATGAGACAGGACACAACAGCAGAACGAGTGACTACAAGTCAAGAAGGGGGGGGGGGGGGGGGGGTCAGCAAAGGGAGACTATGTGCTGAAATGTTCTTGTCTCCAGACATACACTATAAATGGGAAATTCAAGCACTGGGAGAGCCAAGGACAGGTCACAGCTGGATGATGTCAAAAGGGTTGTTGGCGCAGTGGTGTGGCTATAAGATCTGTGGCTTCGGCACTCTAATGATCTGGGTTCTATCCTGGCCTCGGGTGCTTTATGGGTGAAATTTCATGTTCCCCCTGGAAGTAAATGTGCTTCCTCTAATATTCTGGTTTCTTTAGACTTTAGCAATACAGCACGATACAGGCCCTTTGGCCCACCGTGTCCACGCCAACCTGAGCCCACCCTGTACACCAGCACTATCCTACACACACTGGGGACAATTTACAATTTTACTGAAGTCAGATAACCTACAAACCTGTATGTCTTTGCAGTGTGGGAGGAAACCGGAGCACCTGGAGAAAACCCACAAGGTCAAGGGAAGAACATACAAACTCTGTACAGACAGCACCTGCGACCTGGGTCTGTGGCGCTGTAAGGCAGTAACTCTACCGCTGCGCTATTGTGTTGCCCCCTAAGTGGCCACAGTTTTGTCCCACCTTTTAAAGACATGTGTATTGGTAGGATAGTTGACAACTGTAAATTGACCCTAGTATGTAGGTGAGTGGTAGAATCTAGGGAGAGTTATTGGAAATGAGGGGAAAATGAAAAAATGTTAGCATGGGTACCAAGGTGTTAACTGGTTGAAACAGTTGGCAGGGAGAGTGTTACTGTATAGTCAGTGGGTGGAGACTGGTGCTGGCACTGGAAACTGAAGACATTATTTTATCCTGCCAATCTTTATTCAAATAAATTCCTGTTCATCCAGTGCTTTCGAGCTGATAAGTAATCTTTCGGTAGAGAATTTAGGAGAGCTGGTGTTGGGTGTGGATGGTGTACAAGAGGTACTTAAAGGGCATATTCAAAAATGATTTCACACATTCCACAGTTAACACAATATTGTAGCACTTACAGATTTTAACTGGATACTCACCAATGCAATACCCAGGAGTGATATTGATGTCAAAAACTGCAATACTGGCCATTGGGTCTGGATTGACAATACCTTCTAGAATTATCTGCAAAGGTAGTACACAAAATTGAAGGGAAAAATTCAGAAATATTAACTTCTGTTCCATTCTGAACATCTGCTATCTCAGTTGGGGCTTTTTTTTTTTTAAACTGTGCTGTGCACATGACAATATAATGCAGCAAATTGTCACTGGCCATCCTGATATTGTTGACTGACTATGCCTGCCACCTGCAATTTTCCATTCTCTCCTTTGAATACCACACGTGGGATTTTCCTTCAGGGCTTCTATTGTGCGGCTGACAGCTGTAGTTCAAAGTAGCCCCACTCCCAGCCGTTTGCTTGGTTGCCAATGTGACCCGACCCCAGGCCTCAAACGGACCTGCCGGCATTCTTTCCCTGACCTCCTGGATCCAGGCAGGTCCCCAGCCAGATAATTTTGATTCACATTAAAATCATGCACCCCCTCAACCACATCTCCTAAATGACGACATCATGTGGCCAGGTTAGTTCTGGCTTAGCCGGGGAACATGACTTAGTGCAGCACTCTAGATACAGTATGTATTCAGCATGTGCATTAGGCTAATGCAGACCTCAGCCACATGGCGGAGGGTGTCCAGTGAAAGACCCCAACAGGGTGTCTACACCTGAGAGGCAGCTGCCAGTTTTGGCATCATTTTCCTATGTCATCAGAAGACCATGGGTTCCCCAGTGACTTGACTCCAAGGCTCCAATGTAGTATTGTCCGAGGCGGCGAGTTTGGATGCAATGTGAAGCAGAGAGGCTCTGTCAGCCTTCTCAAATGGTTGTAAAAGTTTTACCAACAGCAAAAAGTTCCTCCAAGCATCCTGCAGCCACTAATTATCTCTCAGCTAACATCACCAAAGCATGTGAAGATGACCTGATTATCACTTTGCTGTTTGTGGAAGCTTGCTTCAATTGCAACGTTTCCAAAACCACAGGAGTGACTGTGGTTCAAAAGTGATTCACTGCCTCAAAGCATTTTAGGACATTATGGGCTGTGAAAGATGTTATAGCAATGTAAATCTTCCTTTCTTACTCATGAGTCCTGGGAATAGCCTCATGGGCGTTGGGGCAGGAAGGGTTTAGAATGCTGTAAGCGACAGCATGGAATTAATACCATGCTTGAAACTTTCTATGTGCGGTTTTGTACACCAGCTGCCTCACAATGCAAGAGACTTGGGTACGGTTCTGATCTCGGATGCTGTCTGTATGGAGTTTGCACATTCTCCCTGAGACTATGTGCATATCATTTGGGCACTGGTTTTCTTCCAATATCCCAAACAATATGCAGTTTGCTAGGATAACAATATGCAGTTTGCTAGGATAATATGCAGTTTGCTAGGATAATATGCAGTTTGCTAGGATAATATGCAGTTTGCTAGGATGAAGTTTGCTAGGATCAATTATCTGAATGGTGGCAGATTAGAAAAAGGGGAGATGCAACGAGACCTAGGTGTCATGGTACGCCAGTCATTGAAAGTGGGCATGCAGGTGCAGCAGGCAGTGAAGAAAGCAAATGGTATGCTGGCATTCATAGCAAGAGGATTTGAGTAAAGGAGCAGGGAGGTTCTACTGCAGTTGTACAGGTTCTTGATGAGACCACACCTGGAGTATTGCGTACAGTTTTGGTCTCCTAATCTGAGGAAAAACATTCTTGCCATAGAGGGAGTGCAGAGAAGGTTCACCAGACTGATTCCTGGGATGTCAGGACTTTCATATGAAGAAAGACTGGATAGACTCGGCTTGTACTCGCTGGAATTTAGAAGATTGAGGTGGGATCTTATAGAAACTTACAAAATTCTTAAGGCTAGATGCAGGAAGATTGTTCCCGATGTTGGGGAAGTCCAGAACAAGGGGTCACAGTTGAAGGATAAGGGGGAAGTCTTTTAGGACCGAGATGAGAAAAACTTTTTTCACACAGAGAGTGGTGAATCTGTGGAATTCTCTGCACAGAAGGTAGTTGAGGGAGTTAGATGTGGCCTTTGTGGCTAAAGGGATCAGGGGGTATGGAGAGAAGGCAGGTACAGGATACTGAGTTGGATGATCTGCCATGATCATATTGAATGGCAGTGCAGGCTCGAAGGGCCGAATGGCCTACTCCTGCACCTGTTTTCTATGGTTCTATGTTTCTATGATAACTGGCTGCTCTACATTGTACCTAGTGTAGATTAGTACTAGAATCGGGGGAGGGGTTGGTGAGAATGTGGTGTAAGTAAACAATGACAATACTGGGTAAATGGGTAATGCAGTTTGTCAGGATGGACTTGGTGGGCCACAAGACCTGCTTCTGCAAACTTGCAGATGGAATTAGAGCAAAAGTTTGTGAGGGCATAGGGAATATAGTAGGGGACTGAGAACGCATCCTTGTAAGGCACTGATGTTGAGATTTATAGTGGAGGAGGTGGATAGGGTTGTCACTTATCATTACTGATTGTGTTCAATGGGTCAGAAAGTTGAGGATCCAGTGACAGAGGGAGGTGCTGATTTCTACGTCCAGGGGTTTGGAGATAAGTTTGGATGGGACGATGGTGTTGAAGGCAGAGCTATAATCGATAAATCAGAGTTTAATGTAGAAGTCCTCAATGTCTAGGTGTTCCAGAGATGAGTTTAGGGACAAGGTGATGGTATCTGCTGTGATGTGGGCTCAGCTATGCCTGCTGATCCCATGTTGCAATGTTAAGCAAAATGCAATGGATCTAGGCTGGCTGGGAGGCTAGAGTTAATGTGCACCATCACCAGTCTCCTGAAGCACTTCATGATGGTAGATGTCAGATCAACTCGACGTAGTCATTAAGGCACCCTACCTTACTTTTCTATTGCACCGGGATGATAGCTCACACAGTTTAGTTACCTATTTCCTGTGGGACTTTCATTAAATAGAGTAAAGGAGTTTAAGTAGAGATTTAATTGAAGTGCTCAAAACTATTAAGGTTTTTGATAAAGTCAATAAAAATAGAGTGCCATTTTGTTCTGGCAACAGGATTTTCAGTCCGAATACATGGATTTAAGAAGCAGAGGGGAGATTTATTTTTAGGTAGTATTGTGTGATCTGGGATATATCCTGCCAAAATCGGATTCAGTAGGAGCTTGTATTCAGATTTAACAGGAACTTCCAAAGAAAATGGATAGAAACTTGAGGTGAAATGTATAAGGCCAACAGGAAAAAGAGCGAGTTAGAGAATATTTGGATAGATGGCATGCAGACATATTACAGGCATGGTGGTTGGATCACCTCCTTATATACTGCAGTTTTGAATCTTTCCAAGTGGGCTTGGATCTGAAGCAGGAAAAGCTCAAAATAGGGTCAGGAAGAGCTGTAGGACTTTTAAACAACCACAGCAGGATATGGGACAGGGCACCTGGCATTCAATTCGAAACATGTGGAAATCATGCCCTTTGATGGCTAAATTATATTTTGTGACTAAAGAAAACAGCAATATAGAACTAAAGAAGAAGCTCAGAATAATGCAAATAACCTATTTATATTATGTCAATTAATTTCCTGAGCGATCAGATGGTTCCTACTTAGACTTTGGCTCCCATATGGTTTGTGATAAGACCAGCTTGAAAACTTCATTTAACATTTTTGTGGTAAATATTTTTTTCCACCCTGTGATCGGTGCTATTTTATGCAAAATGTAAACACATTAATTTTTGCATGAGGGGCCTCCAAGTCATTGGGCAGACCTGCCATAGAATGTAACTTGCCCACATCACATGAACAGGCTCCAAGTTGCTGCTGGAAAGGCCTGTAGGAAACTCCAATAACTAGCAATAAAATGAAGTATGCCTGCTGATCCCATGTTTTTAAGTTGCTCAACTTAGGCAGACTTACACCAAGCATCCCAGATGTAGCTTTGTGACCCTGGGGTCCAAAGGCTGGGTATCCAACTCCCACTTCGGAGACAGGAAAAGTGGCAGTGTCCGAGGAACAGTCTTTCAGATTAACGATTAAATCAAGGGCCTGTCTGCCATTCTCAGATAGAGAGAAAATATATAGGAAGGAACTGCAGATTCTAGTTTAAATCGAAGATAGACAAAAAATGCTGGAGTAACTCAGCGTAACAGGCAGTATCTCTGGAGAGAGGGATCGGGTGACGTTTCGGGTCGAGATTCGTTTTGGGTTTGAAGAAGGGTCTTGACCCGAATCATCCCCCATTTCTTCTCTCCAGAGGTGTGCTGCCCATCCCCCCCGAGTTACTCCAGCATTTTGTGTCTATCTTAGAGAGAAAATCTGCCTTGGCACAGAGAGCTGAAGGGGATTACACAGATAATTACAGAGCTAGTTCTAAAATGAAGCGTTTAGCTCTTATTTTTCTCAGTGTTACTGCCTAAACCTCTCATCTCACTCTTCTTCCTGGAGTCTGTCAGACTGGTAAATGTTTATTATTTTTATTATGATCAAAGCTCCTTCTAATTTAAGGCCTTACCCCTTTTAGTGCACAGCATTTGCTCCATTCATTCCAATCCTCAAGTAAACTATAAACATACCCTCGAGGCCTCGCTTACCACTGGCTCAGTTTGGCTGCAGTCTGTACATTCCCCATTGGTATCCCACCAATTGTGAGTATAGTATCTAAACCTGTGAGTCTCCACCGCCTACACAGACAAGGGCAACAGGGCGCACGGCAACATCATCTCCTCCCAGTCACACACCATCCCAACATTTGTATACTGTCCACTCCGGGACTTGAGGCACACTTCTGAAACTTCCCCCCCCCCCACCCCCACCAAGCACCATCAGCTCAAGGATTTCAGCAAGATCACTGACTGTGGATAGACACAAAGTGCTGGAGTAACTCAGCGGGTCAGGCAGCATCTCTGGAGAAAAAGTATGGGTGACGGTTTCTGGTCGGGACACTTCTTCTGATGGAGGGTCGCCGACCGGAACGTTCACCAATCCTGCTTCTCCAGAGATGCTGCCTGACCCGCTGAGCAACTCCAGCGCTTTGTGTCTATCTTTGGTAGAAGCCAGCTTGTGCTGTTGTTTGTTTCTACTCACTGGCTGTAGTTTTGGATGAGCTTATGTTTGAGAATGGTATAAGCAGGCAAAGTCCTGGGATTTATTGTGGTAGTCACTTCCAGAAGTAACCAAATCATGGTTGATGGCATGTGGAGCGGATGAACTGAGGCCCAGATGTGCTACAACAACATTTCTACAATAAATTGTATTCAACATAGTTAAATAATGAGAAAGGGTCCGAGTACCTTGGATTTCTCTGCTATATTCTTCACGCCTATGCTGGCAATCTTCCAGCTGTCAGATGGATCACTGGCAGACCACAGCAGAAAGTCAAAGCTGTTCCCTTCTGGTCGAAAATACATGTTCAGTCTTCCGGGATCTGAGCCTGTGATCTGATACACGAGTCTCACGCAGCTCTCTCCCAGAGAGTGCAGCTCAGGACTGCTGAGGGTACCCACTTTTTGAATGTTGCCAGGAGAACCTTCAATGTGGACATAGCGGCCTGCAAGACAAAGATCGCAGTAATGATCAGCAAAAAGTCAAACCAGTAGCAGGGGGAATAAATATTTATTCATTTGTTGGCTGTTTTTCCCCCCTCACTCCTCAAGGTGAAATGCAAGGAACTGTCGAGAACAGCAGCCGTCTGCTCATTTGTTCTAGTTTAGCAGCGCAATCCCCATGAAATCAATCTGTCCAGAGTCACAGTCACACCATGTCAGGGGTCCCCCCAATCTTGTACCTCATGGTCAGCTTTTGCACGACCACGCACCAAATTATTCATGGTGGTGACCTTCTGCCAATTGTGCTTACTAGTTAGCCAATAGGAGAGCTCCGATAACCTTCAGCTTAGTTTATTGTCACGTGTACCGAGGTACTGTGAAAAGCTTTTGCTGCGTGCTATCCAGTCAGCAGAAAGACAATACATGATTACAATCGAGCCATTTACAGTTTACAGATACATAAGGGAATAATGTTTGATTGCAAAGTAAAGCCAGTAAAGTTCAATCAAGGATAGTCCGAGGGTCACCAATGAGGTAGATAGTAGTTCAGCGCTGCTCTCTGGTTGTGGTAGGATGATTCAGTTGCCTGATAACAGCTGGGAAGAAACTGTTCCCGAATCGGGAGGTGTGCGTTTTCACACTTCTATCTTTGATCACACCTTGATTCACACCTTAATCCTTCCAGAGACTAATTGATGTGCTTTGAAAGTCACTCCTAATATCTTTCTTTACTGACATGCTGACAACTGTAACCCAATATATCCAACTAATATGTTTCCATATATTTCTCAAAAGCCATTGATCGTAATATAAGCCCAGGCTAGTCACAGGGGGTAGAAACTGCAATTTAAAAATTCTTATTTTTAGATTATGTAGCAGATTTCAGCCATTTTTATGACAATACCAGGTTATCATTTTTCGATATAGCAAGAAAGCAATTTTCTATGAAGTATGCAGGAAGGAACTGCAGATGCTGGTTTAAATCGAAGATAGACACAAAATGCTGGAGTAATGCAGGCAGCATCTCTGGAGACTCTGAAGTATGTTTTTATAATTGCACAGGTTTACGATATGTGCAATTGATGCACACCATTGACCGGAAAATAGTGATAACAATAATCCAAAATCAGAAATAATTTGGAATGAAGACAAGAGTCTGCAGATGCTGTCATCTTAAGTAAAAAATACAAGTGCTAGAAGAACTCAGCAGGTCATACAGCATATGTGGAGGGAAAGAGATAAATATTTCAGGTTGAGACCTTCCTTCAGACTAATTTGGAATGGGCTTTGTGCCGAGGTTGCCAATGGCATAGAAAAGAACCCACTCCGTCTTTTTACTCTTAATACAATAACCAACAAACTATTGTGTTCAAGAAGGAACTGCAGATGCTGGAAAATCGAAGGTACACAAAAATGCTGGAGAAACTCAGCGGGTGCAGCAGCATCTATGGAGCGAAGGAAATAGGTGACGTTTCGGGCCGAAACCCTTCTTCAGACCAACAAACTAGATTGGCACTCCTTCCAACATTCACTCATCGCACCACTGATGCACCATGGTTGCAGTATTTATAAAATACATCATAGCAAATTGGAAAGGCTTCTTCAAACCTTGCAAGTTACCACCAGGATGGAGTAAGACAGAAGGTGCACTGGGACGCCACCATCTCCTTTTCATCCGAGCTCTGTTGTCAATACTTCATCAAAATATCATGAAGTGATCAGGATCACTTGGCCCGGTTAATGTGTTTGCCTGGTTTTGATTACCGTCAGAGTGCGAAAAAACATAATTTTCCAAAAAGTTGAAGCAGAATGGGACTTGAAAAATTGAAGTGTTTCAGTCAGAGCTTAACTAGGGAATCAAACCAATGTATTGAAAGATAAACAATGAGTATTGTATTTCCAGAGCACCTATCACCATCTCAGGACCATCCAAGATGCTTCACTATCAATGAGGTCTTTTGGAGAATGGTTGAAAATGCCACAGATCAGGATCTAACAAACACCAATGTGATCATGGCTGTAGGAGGTCGGTACAGATGCTAGCTATTGGCCAGGGCATTGGATACAACCCCACCATCCCTCCCTCCTTTTCTTCCAATGAGTTTAGAAAATAGACAAGGTCAGCATATTACCTCAAGGACAGCATATCCGATAGTGCAGCATTCCATCGGGACTGCATCATTGGAGATCGTCAGCCTAAAGCTTGGTGTTCCGGTGTATCCTGAACACACAACCTTCCAGCTCAGAGGCAAAACCTACCAGCACCACTCCTTTGATTGAAGCTATAGGTTTTGCTAGTTGGTTAAGTTTATTGTCACGTGTACCGAGGTACATTGAAAGGCTTTTGCTGCGTGCTAACCAGTCAGTGGAAAGACAATACATGATTACAATCCACAGTGTACAGATACATGGGAAAGGGAATAAAGTGGATAACGTTTGGTGCAAGATAAAGCTAGTAGAGTCCGATCATTGATAGTCCAAGGGTCTCCAGTGAGGTAGATTGTAGTTCAGGACTGCTCTTTTGTTGTTGGTAGGAAGGTTCAGTTGGTTCAATAATGCTGCTTCAACATAGCAACTCATCCCCAAGATCTTTCACCAAAGTTTATTCAGCTTGAATAAATCTAAAGGTTAGGCTTATATGCCTAATTGCGGAGGTGAGGGAGAGTAATCTGATGTAGCGGCTCCCTGCAGATGGCTCCAGCGATCAAGCATTATTAAACCAACAGCAAAATATTAGATGTGCTCAGCTGTTTGATCTAGTACCTTACTGTCATAAATTGAAAATGAGTAATCAGCTCAGTAATTCTTTTAATTCTGCACCATCCTATATCCCTCCCTCGGGTTTTACATTTCACTAATTTTCTCTCCTTATCTGGCACCGCTTTGTCTCCTTTCACCTTGGCCTTTGTTACTTCACCCATCTGCCAATCACCCCCTCTCACCCGTATCTGCCCATCACCTAAGATAGACACAAAATGCTGGACTAACTCAGCAGGACAGGCAGTATCTCTGGAGAGAAAGAATGGGTGACGTTTTGGGTCAAGACCCTTCTTCAGACTGAGCACCTATCACCAGCCAGTCTTTGTCCCACCATATCTCTCTTTTCCAGCTTTTTCCCTCTACTTCTGTCTGAAGAAGGATCCTGACCCAAAGTTTCACCTGTCCATTCCCTCCACAGATGTTGTCTGTCCCCCTGAGTTTGCTCAAGATTCCAGCGTCAGCAATTCCTTGTGCCTCTATCCTTTCAATTGTTTACAGGATAAGGTTCCAAGCCGAATAACATCAACTGTTAATTAGGAATGTTGAACAAAGTATTTCTATTGTTTCCACGGCATGAAGATAAGAAGAGGAGGTAAGGTAGACGCTCAAACCTGCTTCACCATTCCAAGTGACTGAATTAACGATTAGCACTTAGCCACATTTGCTCCACTTGCCTTAACACATGTGGTACAAAGAGAGATTGACCAGATGGAAGCTGAGAGGCAAAGCCTCAGGAGAAAGAGCCAGGCCATTTAGAACTGATAATGATGAGTTTTCTTACATGGAGGGTTGAAATGCACTGCCTCGGAAGGCCAAGAATGTTCAGCATTAAAATTAACAACTGCCTTTCGAACATGATCAAGCTAACAAACAAAATGCCTCCAAAATCTTAAAGTAGATTCCACACAAGGTTTCTTGAACTCTAAATAATTGACACCGCCAGAGAGATCCTTACCCAGAGCCATAAATGCAAGGGGGGGAGGGGGGTGTTGACAACTGGCTCTTAGTTTAACTCGGAGAATGTATGAAATGCCAATCCACAAAATTTTCAGCAAAAAGATGAGTGGATCGGATTAAAGAATGCAAATGTATTCAACCAGGTTATAAATTCACAATGAATCAACTCTTCATCATCTGATATCATTGGCAGCATGTGGGATTAACCACCTGTGAAGGGATTAAACAAATGTGAAATGATTGATACCGATGGTCTGTACACCGCTGCTGCCTGAACAGCAGCGCAGAGAATGAGAGAAAGACGCGAGATCCATCAACCCAGTTGCAGGCCGCGGGCAATGCCAGTTATGCTGACCATGATGCCAATTTTCCATCGGGCCAAATATAATTTATATCCCTCCATCACCTGCCTATTCATGTGCGCATCTAGATGTGTCTTACATGGTGCTATTGTGTATGCTTCCACCAACCTCCCTGGCAGCACTCTCCACACACACCACCTTCTGTGTGAAAAAACTTGCACCACACATCTCCTTAAACTTTACCTCTATGTCCTCTTGTATTGGATATTTCCAACTTGGGGGGGAAAGGCTATCTGCCCTATCTCTGTCTCACGTAATTTTATATATTTCTATCAGGTTCTATCATATACCCTGGTGTATATGGGGCATCGACCTTTGATGATCCAGAGAAAACATCCCAGTGAATTTCTTCTGCACCCGCTTCAAACTTTCAGATCCTGCTTTGTTGTACTGCCAGATTGTGCACAATATTCAGACTTCCGAGTATTGATACCCAGAGCTCTGACCTATAAAAGCAAATATGCTAGATGCTTTCTTTAGCACCCTATCTAATTGTGTTGCTACATTCAGGGTGTTCGGGACTTGCACCCCAAGATCCTTCTGTACATCAATGCTCCTGAGGGTTCAGCCATTTACAATATACTTGCTTCTTAAATTTGACCTCTCAACAGCTCTCAGGAGAAGAATGCAGAATATGGTTCTCAGCATTGTAGAGCATCTGCTTCATAGACAAAGACTTATGTCCACAATGGAGTAGAGGTGAATCAGACAGCACTCCAACATATGCAAGGGCTGTTCAGAAGCCTGATAACCCAGAATCTGATGGTGCATGCTTTCAGACTTCTGTACCTTCTGCCCGATGGTAGCAGGGAGAAGGAGGAATAACTGGGGTGAGGAATGTCTGATTATGTTGGCTGCTTCTCCAAGGCAGCATGATGTGTAGATGGAGCCAATGGTAGGAAATCTGGTGTGTGTGAGAGATGAACTGGGTTACATCTACAACTCTCTGTAATTTCTTACAGTCTTAGGCAGAGCTGTTTCCAAAACAAGCTGTGAAGCAACCCAATAGTATGTATTCTATGGTGTATTTGTAGAGATAGTTAAAGTAATTGGAAACCTGCCAAATGTTCTCAGCCTCCTATGGAAGCAGAGATGTGCCTTCATGACTGTCACGTCATTGGTAATATTAATCCCAAGGAACTTGAAGCTCTCAACCATTTTCACTGTAGCACCATTGATGAAGATTAAGGCAAGTACTCCACTACGCATCTTGAACTTAATAACTACCTAATTCACTTTGCTGACATTGAGGGATAGGTTGTTGTTCTGACATAATGTTAATAAGTTTTCTAACTCATTCCTGTACATTATCTCGTCATTGTTTGTGATCCGGTGTCATCTACAAACTGATAGGTGGAGTTAGAGCCAAATTTGGCCAAACAGTTGTGAGTGTATAAGGGAGAATAGCAAGGCACTGAGAACACATCCTTGTGGGCACCAGTGTTGAGAATTATTGTGGAGGAGGCGTTATCACCTATCCTGATAGATTGTAGTCTAATGCCCCTGTCCCACTTAGGAAACCTGAACGGAAACCTCTGGAGACTTTGCGCCCTACCCAAGGTTTCCGTGCGGTTCCCGGAGGTTGCAGGTGGTTGCCGGGGGTTGCAGGTAATGGAAGCAGGTAGGGAGACTGACAAAAACCTCCGGGAACCTCCGGGAACCGCACGGAAACCTTGGGTGGGGCGCAAAGTATCCAGAGGTTTCCGTTCAGGTTTCCTAAGTGGGACAGGGGCATAAGGATCAGACAGTCAACAATCCAGTGGAAGAGGGAGGCACTGATTCCTAGGTTCAGGAGTTTGGAGATGATTTTGGATGGGATTTTGGTATTAACAGTGAAGCTATAGTCGATAAATAGGAGTCCTCTTTTTCTAGATATGCCAGAGATGATTTTAGGGCCAGGGTGATGATATCTGCTGTAGACCTGTTGCAACATTTAACAGACCGCAGTGGATCAAGGCTGACTGAGGAGGCCGGAGTTAATGTGTGCCATCACCAGTCCCTTGCTGCACTTCATGATGGTAGATGTCACTGGACTGTAGTTGTTAAGGCATGCTTCCTTACTATTCTTTAGGTTTAGACTTGTTTATTGTTGTCATGTGTACCAAGGTACAGTGAAAAGCTTTGTTTTGGATGCTAACCAACAAATAAGATAAATCATTCATTATTACAATCAACTCAAACTCGAGTACAATAGATAGAGCAAAGGGGGAGATACAGGGCGCAGAACATTGTAGCCCATAGTTCCACAGGCAACATCGATTGACTACGATGGGGTAGAGGTGAATCGGACAGTGCCTCGGCCTATGCAAAGACCGCTCAAACATCTGATAACAGAGGGGAAGAAGCTGTTCCTGATCTGGTAGTGCAGTCGGGGAGGTAGAGTAGACTGCAGAGATACAGTACTTTTCATTGTCCCAAAAGAAGTGCACCATCTTCCTCTGATCCTGGTGATGCTGCACCTGGACTATTGTGTGCAGTTTTGGTCGCCCAGCTATAGGAAAGATGCCATTAAGTTGGAAAAAGTGCAGAGAATATTTACAAGGCTGTTGCCAAGACTTGTGGGCTTGAGCTATAGCGCATGGTTTGGCAAGCTAGGACTTTATTCCTTGTCGTGCGGGAGGCTGACAGGTGACCTTATGGAGGTACATAAAACCATGAGGGAAATAGATAAGGTTCATCTTTTTCCAGGGTTGGGCAATCTAGAACTAGAGGTGATAATTTTAAGGCATGAGGGGAAAGATTTGATAGGAACCCGAGGGACATTTTTTTCACATGAATGGTAATGGGTACATGGAACAAGCTACCAGAGGAAGAAGTGGAGATAAGTACAATAACAACATTTAAAATACATTTGGACAGGTACATGAACAGGACAGGTTTAGTGGAATAAGGGCTAGGTGCTGGCAAATGGGAATCGCCTAGATGGGGCTTTGTGGTTGGAGTGGGCTGAAGGGCCTGTTTCCATGCTGTATGACTCTACATGGAGATATGCCTGTATATTTCTCTAATAGAGATGCCAAGCAAAACTTTATTCCTGATACATGGCACAGAAATAAAAGAAGGAGAGTTTTATATAGCAGGTCTGAAGAGCTTTTGCATGGCTCATGAATATGTGCTATATGATAGAAAATGGATTGTTAAATGTGATACAAGCATATAAGAATTTCTAGGGCGGTATCTTTTTGCATTGTGAAACGTACCAAGGCATTTCATGGTCAACATTTCTGGACACAATTAGATATCCAGTTGAATGGGACTATATTAGGGCAGACAAGGTTTAGGGAGGGAATTGCAGAGCTCAGGGTCTTGGCAGCAGAGAGCACAATCGCCAATGGTGGAATGATTATGATCAAGAGCAAGAATTGGAGAAGCGCGAGCAGATTGTTACTGGGCTGCAAGAGCAGTTCCGAATCAGGAAATAATCTCTCACATATTTCAAAGCAAACCGTTAACAGGAACTTTTCATCTTTTGAAGAGCACATGTAGGTTTCTACAAACATTGCAGCTTCCCACAGCATCGTGCTTCAGTTTTGTTGTTGTTCATGGGAGGTCAAATCACCACATCTGACAATTAAAATAAGGAAACAATTCAACGTCTTCCAAGTACTCAGCATTACCACTGCACATTGACAAAACACACTAAACCAACAGCAATCAGTTTTAAATGATTGAACTGACTGACGTGAGCCTGAAACAAATCCACATTTTGATCTTTATTTCAGTTGCCATTTCTTCACCACATCCGTAACACACCCAACTCCATCACCACCTCAGCCTACATTTGCCAAGAATGATCCATGTCTTTGGCACCTCAGTCCATCACACTGCCAGAGAGGCAGGGCAGGATAGTTCAGTTTAGTCTATTGCCACGTATACCGAGGTACAGTGAAAAGCTTTTGCTGCATGCTAACCAGTCAGCAGAAAGACAATACATGATTACTGAAGAAGGGTCTCAACCCGAAACGTCGCCTATTCCTTCGCTCCATAGATGCTGCCTCACCCGCTGAGTTTCTCCAGCATTTTTGTCTGCATGATTACAATCCATCCATTTACAGTGTATAGATTCATGATAAGTGAATAAAGTTGAGTGCAAGGTAAAGTCAGTAAAGTCCGATCAAAGAAAGTCTGAGGGTCACCAATGAGGTAGATAGTAGTTCAGGACGGCTCGCGAGTTGTGGATATTACATCATAGTCTTGCATGCAAGTTCCTGCCAGAGAGATGGGCTACCCTTGCAAACTGGATTGGATGGCATCAGCACAGTGCCAGTCACAACTTATCAGTTGCTAAAGGAAGATGATTACAATGGAGCACTACAAAGGGAATGCCTTGATTGCCCTACAATCTCAGACTCAGTGGATTCAAATAACACTACAGAAATCTAAAAACAAAATAAAAATCTATCGCTATGTGGTAGGGCTGTCGATCAGGTGCGATGTAAAACCATGGGCTTATTTGCCCTCTTAGGTAAGGGGGGAGGGGGGGGATGGGGGGGATAGAACTGTTTCGAAGAAGAGCAGGTGAGCTCACTCGTGTACTCGTCAATCCCGTTCCTTCCCGCTGTATCACAACCATCATTTATCATCATTTATCATCATTTATCATCTCGCCTCTGCTTGTGGGAATCTCCCTGCTTTTCCTGCATTACTATTTTCAAAACATTTTTCTCGTGGCATCAAATGTTTTGGGGGAATTTCTGAGATCATTATTGCGGTTATTAAAATGCAAGTTTAAAAAAACCCGTCTAATCCCCTCTTTACGAGCTTTGCCAGGAGTGTTGCTTATCTTCCTCTGTTTTAGTTTAGTTTAGAGACACTGCTCTTCGACCCACCAAGTCCATGCCGACCATCAATCACCCATTCACACTAGTTCCATGTTATCCCACTTTCTCATCCACTCGGACTGTTCGGTGAACTTTTGTAACTTTGTCGGCGTCAGAAACGTGGTGGTTCTTGTGTTCCGCCCAGGTGGAGGCCTGCTTTGTGATTTTAATGGGTTGTATGCAAAACAAAGCATTGCACTGCAAGTAGGTACAGTTGACACAAAGTATCAGCGAATCATTGAATCGAACCACTCCCCACTCACAAAGCGCAATTTACAAAGGAAAATTAACCTACACTCCCGCATGTCGTTGGGAAGTAGGAGAAAACTGGAGCACACGGAGGAAACCCACGGGGTCACCGGGAGAAAGTGCAAACTCCACACAGACAGCACCCGAGGTCGGGATTATAAGTCTGACACCCGTACTAATCAAAATAATCAAGATGGAACCAGGGCCTCTGGCGCTGTGAGGCAGCAACTCTACCAGCTATGCCACTGTGTTTTAAACTAGTAATCCTGATCATTGAGCGTCTTTCCCTCACTGATTATGCAGCAAGGCAGATTTAAAAGAAGAGAGGAATAGAGCAAGCATTCCAATGAAGTGACACCATCGGGACAACGATAAAACAGCTGGATAAAGTGCTAAAAAAAGCTGTGCATCGTGACTTATTTGGGAAGCAAGATATTCATTCATAAGTAGATACCAACTCAATAGATGGTGTGAGACTCCAACCAGAGCAGGAACAAGTGTGCACTCGCGTTAAATGACTTCGCAAGTGAGAATAAAACAGAAAACACTGGAAATACTCAGCAGATCAGTCTGCATTTGTGAAAAGAAAAATAGAGTTCACATTTCAGGTCAGAGACCCTTTGTCAGTGCTGGGGAAGGGAGACATGAAAAGGCTGTTTTAAATTGCAGTGAGGTTAGTGGAAGGGGTGGATAAAACAAAGATTATATCTGTGGTAGTGCAAGTCTGGAGCTCTAAGCTTTGTTCTGTCTATTTTTCTCCGCATCCTCTGTGCAACATAAGATTACCTTTCTTTTTCATCTCTTTCCTCAATGTTAGGACATAGAACATAGAACAGCACAGGAAGTGGACCTTTGTCTCACAGTGGCTGTATCCAACATGATGTCAAGATTAATTAATCCCCTCTGCCTGTGCATTATCTAAATCCCTCTATTCCCTGCCTATCCAAAAACATCTTGAATGCCACTATTGTATCTACCTCCACCACTATCCATGGTACCCACCACCTTCTGTGTAAAAAAACTTGCCTCGCATAGCTCCTTTAAACTTTGCCCCTTTCGCCTTAAAGCTGTGCCCTCTAGTCTTCGACGATGTTAACATTCTTTGTCTTCCCACAGATGCAGCCAAGATTTTCCAGCGTCTTCTGTTTTAATTTCAGATTTTCCTGCATCAGCAGTTTTAAAAACATTTTCACTTTGAGTATCAGCCTCAGTTCGGTATCAGCCTCTGAAGGGCCATTAGCTATGAGAAGGCAGTTTAGCCTTGGGACAGCTTGAAACCAGATCACCAGCCTCCACGGAGAGGTCACAGAATATTGGGCCGCAATTTGCAGCCATCACCAAAGGTGTTGCGGAGCTGAAGGAAAGTGTTTGCAGAGGATGTCGCTGAGTTACTCCAGCACTTTGTGTTCTTTTTTGCAAAACAGCATCTGCAGTTCTTTGTTTCTACATGGATTTCCATTGTTCCCCCATCAGATACAGGAGATCCACTGTAGCCAGAAACAGTGATGGCATCAAGCTGGCTAAGCAGCCAATCACATGAAGAATTCTCCAGCCACGAAGGGTAAGGTTTTATTCAGAACTAAAATTTTCAACATTTTAAAGAATATAACATTTAAAAAATGGAACCAGACCTTATAAAAATCAAGAAGAAATTACATTTTTATGATATTAAAATTCTATTTGATTTTGAAATATTTGAGAGAATTATAATCCAGGTGCTTAAAATTAGTTTTACTAGGGTCAGAAAGTTTGCTAGGTTTGCTGGATCATGAAAAAAAAAATCACTCACGCAACAAAGCACAGATTTTCAGGATAATTTAACCGTTGGGGCAAGTTCATAAATACCTGACATTTTTTGTTGATTTACTCTTTTCCCTTGTCTCTCATGGAGAGCGTTGTTAAAAGCTCAGTCTATGAGAGAGAGTAAATCACCCACAGAAATTACCCATTAAGCCACATATGCCCAATAATATTATCAGTCGCATGGTCTATAGGAAAAGCAACTTTGCTAGAGCTGTTCATGAAGGAACTGCAGATGCTGGAAAATCGAAGGTACACAAAAATGCATGAGAAACTCAGCGGGTGCAGCAGCATCTATGGAGCGAAGGAAATAGGTAACGTTTCGGGCCAAGACCCATGTTCTTGAACCAACTTGCACAAACCTAATCCCAGTCAGTAACAGAATGCTACAGGCCACATCTTGCATTACCATGGGCAGTTTGAAGAAGGGACCCGACCCAAAACATCACCGGTCCATGTTCTTCAGAGATGCTGCCTGACCCGCTGAGTTCAGGACTTTGTGTCGCCTTTTGTAAACCATCATCTGCATGCCTTGTCTCTACATTCCAAAGGGTTAGTTCTTTTCCCCAATTGTGTTTGTTTTGTTTCTGTAGTCTTTTTATTTTCAGTCTTATATAATTTGTTTTTGTGTACTGTCCGACTCTATGCGCCTGTAATGCTGCTGCATGCAAGATTTATCACACCTACGTATATGACACTTGCCGGTACCTTGATCTGCCGACTATTACAAAATAACAATTGATAAATGTACACAACGCAGCCCCTTTCAATAGGACACCAGCATCCTGGTGCTATGCACAAAATATTCCAATGCCATGCGACAAAGGAAATTGCAACAGCAAAGAAAGAAATAGACAATGTTTATCATGATCTACCAAGTTATTCTGTTCTCGTTTTTATAGCCTGTTATAGTAAAGAACACTTCAAATTTCTTCTCTATAATCGCCCATGATCTCAGAAAAATCACCAGGGTGCCAAACCTCAAATGGTCTATAAAAATGAAATTATATCTGAATAGCCATGATGCCATGCAATTAAATCTTAGAATAGAAGGTTTAAAGGATATGAGTTACATCAGTAAAGAGCATTCCTTTTAAATGCACCACTGATTTTCCATGATTTTGATGCCTTTCTGCCTAAAGGAAATACATATTAAAAATAATACAACAGAAAAATAAGATATCCCTAATTTACAATAACAGGGTTTCAACAGAATCAAGAATATATTTGACATCTGGTCTGACCAATATCCAACAGTAAAGGAATGGTGGAGTGCTAAGTGGACCCTTCTGGTGGACACACATTACAGATAGGCTGCAAACACCACTTTTTAAGCACCCGACCTTTCTGTGGCCAGGTCCTCCATGCAGTTTTATGTGTTGCCCATTATCAAATTGGAGACCATGCAGGCAGATATCACAATACCGGGTATCTAGTATTAGTTCCACAAATTTCCAGGTTCGCGAACGACACCACCATAGTGGGCCGGGTATCAAATAATGACAAGATGGAATACAGGAAGGAGATTGGGAACCTCGTAACTTGACGCCAAGACAACAACCTCTCTCTCAATGTCATCAAAACAAAGGAGACTGTGTTGACTTCACGAGGCAAAGTAGTACACCCACCCACGTTGATGGCGTTGAAGTAGAGATGGTCGAAAGCTTCAGGTACTTAGGAATAAATATCACCAGCAATTTGTCCTGGACCAGCCACATTGAAGCTAAGGCCAAGAAAGCACAACAACACCTCGACTTCCTCGGAAGGCTTAGGAAGTTCCCAGAAGGGTTCCCAACAACTCTGACCAACTTCTACAAATGCGCCATAGAAAGCACTTTATTGGGGGTGCATCACAGCATGGTTTTGAAACAGCTCTATCCAAGACGGTAAGAAATTGCAGAGATGTGGACAAAGCCCAGATCATCAAGGACCGATCTCACCCTGGTCACTCCACTTTTCCACTCTCCCATCAGGCAAGAGCTATAGATGTTTGAAAACACATACCTCCAGATTCAAGGACAGCTTCTTCCCAGCTATTATCAGGCAACTGCACCATCCTCTCATCAGCTAGTGCTGTTCTGACCAATTTATCGTTATTGGAGACCTTTGAACTATCTGTAATCAGACTTTATCGAATTTATCTTGCACAAAATGTTGTGCCCTTTATCCTTTATCTGTACCCTGTGGACAGCATGATTGTAATCTTGCAGAGTCTTTTTGTTGACGGTTAGCATTCAACAAAAAACTTGTCACTACACCTTGGTACACATGACAAATTAAACTAAATTAAGAACCCCTACACCATCAAGTCAAAGCCGACCTCTTGATTTGCATCCTACCCACCACCCTTTACATTAATTCCCTCCACAACTGGTGCATCAGGTCTGCAGTACACGCCATGTATTGAATATACTACAGAAATCCAGGAAGGTTTCTTCCACAGCACCCTGTATCCCCCTCCCCACTTCCAAATCGGTAAGCTCACATGGTCTAGAATCCTAGCGTGCTTTCTAGTTTCCTCCCCAAAAGCACAGCAGGAGCACACCCATCAGAATTCATTCTCTGGCCTTGTCTTCTCCAAGTCAGACGGTTACAGGGTTTTCCTGCTTTAGAGACTTGTAAATAAAAGATTGAGGCTGATACTTCATTGCAGTACTGAGGGTGTTGTTAATGAAGGGAGCAATGTGATACTGTGGACCTATCAACTTCCTGAGCCAATCAAGGACATTGACTGGCCACTTGCTTCTAACCTTGAATGCTGATGGTCACAATGACAATTTGTTTATTTAATGATGTTAAGCAGGCATCACTGGCAAGTGGGCATTACAGCAAGAAGAGGAGGGAACAGGTAGTATTAACAAGATTGAGGATAGGACACACTCACCTGAACAGCACATTAAAAATATTGGGAAAACACCCTACTGGGCTGTGTGAGGAATGCCATCAGCCAGAAACAGTTCAGCATGCCCTAGTTGCATGTAGGAGATATGAGACAGAAAGAGGATTTATGATCATTGAAATGAGGAAAATTGGATTGACAGAAATATCAGTAAAGAATATTCTAGAGTGTGGAGGGAAAGGAACAGGAATAAAGTTGTTGTTTGATTTCTTGAGGGCCTCTGGCCTTATAAAAAGGATATAATGTAAAGACATGAGTACTGTGGAATGAAGCCAGAAGGTGGCAGCAATGCAACATTGCGGATGCCGGCTGCCGTAAAACTCCAAAGAAGAAGAAGAAGAAGATCACTGGCAAGGCTGGCATTTAATGCCCACTCCTAATCATTCCTAGGAAGGTGGTGGTGAGCCAGTCCTCAGTCGGTCTATTACCTCACCAGCCCTGGAAGCAGATCAATGGTGTGACAGAAGATAGACACAAAAAGCTGGAGTAATTCAGCCGGAGAAGGAATGGGTGACATTTCGGGTCAAGACCACCAAGACCAATGATATGACTGACGATGTGCTTTCCATCAGCTTGCTGCTGCTCAGCAGAGATTGGAAATAAAAACACCACAGGATCCTTTGTGGTCTTAGAGGAAATGAAGGCTGGTGCCAGTTTGGAAGCAGCTGTTGCTTTATGGGTAACCCTGTCCCTCCCCCATCTTGGCCCAGCTTCTCCATTCCATCTTATTTTGAATTGAACCAAGCCAGCCCCAGACATAAACACTGAATTTTAAAAATTGATATGCCTTTGGAAAAATAAAATCCAAGGGGGCAATTTGTTGGTAGGAGGGGAGGGGGGGGGGGGGGGGGGGGGGGGGGACGAAGGGACTAACAATTAGGCTATTCCCATCTTTACATCCCTTTGTTTTCTCTAATTTTCTCTCATTAAGCAGAGGTACATTTCTCCCATCTGTGACACATAAAGCGATGCATATACCATTGGGAAATAGGCCGTTCAGCCCAGCTGGCCTATGCTGGCACTGAACTCCATCCTCCCATTCCTGCTCATTCCTGTATACTTGTATTCCTTTCTGTCATAAGTGTACATTTTGTGGGAGCTTTGACTCAGTTAGTAGCACTCTTATGGTCAGTTCAAGGCTCCCCCCAGGGCTGTTATCACCGTGGGAGTCCTGTGCTGCTGGAGATTCCATCTTTCATAGTCAATATTAAACCAACATTCTGGCTGCCTCCTCACGTAGATATGAAAGATCCCATTGGATCTATTTCCGTGAAGGGTTCGGAAATCCCCCCCAGTCCTCTGGCCAAATCTTTTCATTCAGTCACCACTGAAAGGTAGATTATTACATTGTTGCTTGTGCAAGCTTGATGTGCACTAATTTGGGTCTCCAAATTTAAAGTGTGCTTCAAAACAACCTCATTTAAGGGTGGGATAATGTGGAAGGTGCAATAGAAACAGAATTTCTTCTTGCTTTTTTTATCAAGCTTCCCTTTAAATGAAGCTCAGCTCTTCACCCTCTGTCACCTTGTGATATTTACAGCTTCTTTTGTTTTTCCCTTTGACCACATCTACCTACAATCTCTATCAATTTAAAGATTTTCATCAGGTCACCCACTAAGTCCACATCTACCCCCCTCTCTCCTCTCAACATTTCCACTTTGAGAGATTCTGATACGAGTTGTTTGGTTTTTCCTGATAATTATAAACTTACATATCAGGTGTCATCCATATAAATGCTTTATAAAATATTTCCAAAGACTCCATAACCTAAAATAAGATAAATAAAATAAAATAACATAAAATAAGACAGAGCAAAGTTTCTCCCAGTCAGATTTCAGTAAAGTTCTACAGTGATACAATTTTTACATTACTTTTATTGTTTCCAAATCTGTCCTCTTAGAAATTAACCAATTTTGGATTGTAATCTGTACAACTTTATCAAACTGCATTCCCCTTTTTCATTATTTGCCAGACTGTATTCTGAGATTCATCAGCATTATTCACACTCTCATTTGTAATTCCATCCCCAAATGAGAGGATGAATTCTGAGGTGTTAAAATGCATCCAATGGTTTAATGACCATTGATGGGTAAGAGCATCAAGTTTGTTGTCAACTGGGGAGTTGATCAACCTTAGTTTCTGACATGGTTTTACAATGCAGAAGATTGGATAATACTGTATAATACAAAAGGTTAATTGCACAGTGAGGAAACAAAACAGAATAAAATCAACAGCACTTTGCAAAATCCTGAAAGATTTTTAAGTGCATTGTAACCACCTTTGGCATAGTCTTACATATAGCCTATGTTAAATGGCTCAAAATACATATTAAAGTCTTCATGGGCCTAGATATTAGGGAGCACATTAAAGGGGTAGAATTGAAGAGGCAGTGAATTTTATGGAGAAAATTCCTGAGTTTATGGCCTTGGCAACTGAAGGCACGGCTGACAATGGTGTAGCTATGAAAATCAGGGATGAGCAAGAAACCAAAATTGGAACTCAAAGGTCAAAGGATTGGTATTGGTACTTATATTGGTGCATTATTTCATGTGTACAGTAAAAATCTTGCTTGCGTGCTGATGAGTTAAATCATACCACATATGAGTAGAATCAAGGTATTGTACTTAACAGGCAGGGTAAAAAGAAAGACCAGTGTGCAGAATATAATGTTGCACCATTGTAGCATCATGGTTATAAAGAGATTTGACCGCAAAACTGCAAATTTTAAATTTGAGGCATAATCAGACTGGGCCAAGGTATAGCTGTGTCAGTGAGGAAAGTGATGTTGAACAAGTGTGATTTGAGCAAAATCAGGATTGAGACAGTAAAGTTTTGGTTAGCTCAAGTTTGAGTTGATTTGAGGTTGGCCAATAGTCCCCATGAACTTAATATAAGGAAGAATTATTTCACCCAGAGAGTGTTTGGAATTTGGAACGCACTACCCGAGGGGGTGGTGGTGTTTAGTTTAGTTTAGTTTTGTTTATTGTCACGTTTACCGAAGTACAGTGAAAAGCTTGTTTGATGCATGCTATCCAGTCAGCGGAAAACTATACATGATTACAATCAAGTGTACAGTACAACCATAGTGTACAGATACAGGATAAACGGAATAACGTTTAGTGCAAGATAATCATAATTATAATCATACTTTATTACCCAAGTATGTTTTACAACATACGAGGAATTTGATTTGCCATACAGTCATACCAATAAAAAGCAACAAGACACACAAAATACATTTTAACATGAACATCCACCACAGTGACTCCTCCACATTCCCCACTGTGATGGAAGGCGAAAAAAAAGTTTAATCTCTTCCCTTCTTTGTTCTCCTGTGGTCAGGGGTCTCGAGCCCTCCATTGACGGGACGATCTTGGCTCCTGTAGCCGGCGGTCGGGCCCTCCGCGCCTTCAGCAATCAAGCTCTCACATTGGGGGGATCTCAGCTTCCGGGTGATGTGACTTCGGGTCAGGGCTGGTCGAACCTTTTGCGACTTTGGAGCTTCCCGACATCAGTCTCTACCCGAGACTGCGAGCTCCTTGATGTTGGAATCCGATGATAAGTCCACGGCCCCGCGGTGGGGCACAAAGTCAGTCTCGAGCAAGGCCGCCAGTTCCATGATGTTAGGCCGTAGAGCGACTGGATTTACGATCCAGAAAACAATCACATCTCCGGCAAAGTAGGAGATTTTTAAAAGTTTCCGCCGACCCCCTCTCCCCCACCCCATCCCCTACATAAAACAAACCAGACAACATTAACACAAACTTTTAAAACACACTAAAAATAACAAAAAAGACGAAAGGACAGACAGACGGTTGGCGAGGCTGCCATCACTGATGGCGCCACCCGGTGGTAGAGTCAAGTAAAGTCCAATTAAAGATAATCCGAGGGTCTCCCCGTGAGGTAGATGGTAGCTCAGGACCACTCTCTGGTTCGTGGTAGCATGGTTTGGTTGCCTGATAACAGCTGGGAAGAAACTCCCTGAATCAGGAGGTGTGAATTTTCACACTTCTATACCTCTTGCTTGATGTGAGAGGGGGGAAGGGAGAACAGAGGCTCTCATGACTTTTAAGAACTATTAAGTTCTAATATTTCACTAGACAAGTACAGAAGTGCAAGTAGCAAGTGCTGGTTAATAGGACTTGTTTGGATGGGTACTTGATGGCATGGAAAGGATGGGCCAAAGGCCTGTTTCTGTGCTACATCACTACAACTCTGAAATGCTGAAAATCTGAAATATCATTAAAAGAAATGATAGAAACTTTCCATGATCAGTATCTGTGAAGAGAGAAATAGAGTGAAAACTTCACATCCAAGCCCCTTTGCCTGATGTTCAGAACAGTAATCTGGACCAACACCTTCAGGGTCCTTTAGACCAAGACTCACGAGAATCCCAAATGGTTGAGAAAAATAAGAGAGATTTCTGGGGAATCCAGATACAGTAAATGCACAGAGATAGGAATAGGAGGGTGAGCTGCCAAATGAAGGGAGGTAAAATTAGTTTTGTGTCGGGTATAATTAGAAGTCTGGAGTGAATGGACGAAGTGACTGCTCACTGTGCTGTTGGTGCAGTTTCATTCGATATGTGTGTCTGCAGTACTCTCACAATGATTGATGACTCAGTGTTATTGAGAGAGGTTTGATCGACTAGATATGAACTGCAGCAAGAAACTCACCATCAGCATATTAATGGATACTCAAGCAAAGGAATAGCCAGTGGACAAATGGTGTATCAAAGCAATAAATACAAACATCCAAATTCTGTACAGGCTTTATGTGGTTATATTGGAACGTCTTCAGAACCAATATTTTTGTTTCATTATAGTGAGAATGTTACTGTGTTTTGCATATGTGGCAATAAAGCATCATTGTCTATTAGTTCAATTTGAACTAGATTATACAATTTACCTTAAAGGAAATATTTTTCATTTCTTTAAATTGATTTTCCCTATGAATTATGTGCCATCAGTTATAAATAGTGTTCAGCTCTTTGCCAAATCCTCAAAGATTTAGCCAAGTTTTCTTTCACACAATCCCTGGACATTCATGAGAGAGGATTAGGACTATTATCTCATGTCAGCTCAAATTAGGAGCAATAGTGTCTGAACTCCCAAACACACTCTCTGACAGTTTGCTTAGATAGGAACATATTTCATTACTTTTTGCCTAACTAAGCTCCAGAGATTTCATTTTGCTCCGATAACCAACATGTCCGACAAAAACAATGGCACAAGTTTCAAGAAACCTCTCACGGTGAAACAGCATTTGTTGACATTTTTCTGTGAAAGTGCAGCAACTTTGTGATTACCCGTGCTTAGTTTAATGTAGAAATCCCAGAGTGTCCGTGACTGATGATTGTAACTATATCCAGTATGATCATTTGAATAGATGATGATTACGAAATAGGCCACCGTGTAAAAAAAACCCCCAAAGTTCATACATTTTGTTGCATGTCTAAGTGAGTTTTAAATGATGTCAAGGACTCAACTACTGTTGAGCAATCTCTCTGCCCTTAAGAAATTGATTTTAAGTATATGGGTTTTAATTTCCTGCATACATATTTAAACATGCAATCTGTTTTAATTATTAAATAGCTCACTTTGTTCACAATATTTCAATTGCTTCCTTAAACTTGTGTATGTCCCATGCTGTATTTCACACTTGTAACAGGGTTAGGGTGCGAGTTAGAAGATTTTTTTTCCTTCCCGATTTTCCCTCCTGATTTGCTGCCTGTGAGAAATCCTCGGTGAGAATGACTGAGTGATGACACTTTAGCTGCTGGGCTGGGAAATATAAACGTTATTCCCTTATCATCTTTCTATACACTGTAAATGGATCGATTGTAATCATGTATTGTCTTTTTGCTGACTGGTTCACACTCAGTGGACATTTTTAAGGCAGAGATAGACAAATTCTCGATTAGAACGGGTGTCAAGGGTTATGGGGAGAAGGCATAAAAATGGGATTAGGAAGCAGAGATCAGCCATGATTGAATGGCGTAGACTTGATGGGCCGAATGGCCTAATTCTACTGCTATAACTTGTGAACGTGAACTTGGGAACAAAAAGCTTTTCACTGATCCTCGGTACATGTGACAATAAGCTAAACTGAAACTGAACTGAAATCCATTTATACTAGTTCCTAATGGCAGCTGACATTGGGGGAAGGGAAGCCCACACCACTGAGGTTGCTGGAATCTTTGTAGACCATGTAATCAAGAGTCAAGAGTTGTCATATGTAATGACAACAGAACAATGGCATTCTTACCTGCCACACCATAGTGTAACAGGCCTGTAATACACACAGATAATATACAATAAACAAAAAAAATTAATAACTCAATGGGGTCAAGGAAAGAGCGTTCACGTCGTGGCCCAGTTCCCACCAATCTTTCCACCACCACACACAAGAAGCACAAGAAGCAACAAGACAGACACCATTGTATGCAGATGCCGAGAAGTGTGTTCAGCTCTGGCTGAACAACTTCTAATCTTGTGTGTGGACTCGATAAGAAGAAGAATAATGCAACAAGTAAAATAGTAGTGCAAATAGAGCACCACAGTGGCACAGCTGGTCATGCTGCTGCCTCACAGCACCTGAGCCTCGGGTTCCATTCTAACTTCAGCTACTGTTTGTGTGGAGTTTTCACATTCTCCTCATGACCACGTGGGTTTTCTCCTGGGTGCTCCAGTTTCCACCCACATCCCTGAACACGAACAGGTTTGTAGATTAACTGTAAAATTGCAGGGAGTGGTTCAGAAAGTCGGATAACATAGAACTAGTGTGAATGAGTGATCGCTGGTGAGCGTGGACTCGGTGGGCCGAGGAGCCTGTTTCCATGCTGTATCTCTAAACTAAACTAAAAAAAACAAAGTCGTCAGCGCAACCAACGACAATCCATAGTTCATAGATTAGGTTAGTTTTGTGCAATGTTCAAGGGCCTTATGGTTATTGGGAAGAAGCAATTCTTGAACCTGATGGTTTTGAAACTTCTAAACCTTCTTCCCGATGGTAGGAGTTAGAGTGGTGTGGGTCTTTGATGATAGTGGCTGCCTCTTCGATGGTGGGGAGGTCAGTACCTGTGAAGGACCGGGCGGTGTCCACCAGTTTGCAGCTAATTGCAAAATCAAGGTCATTACATTCGAACAATAGAAACCATTACGTAGTAGTTGGTGCATTGAAACATTGATGGTTCAACCCAATGCTTAAAGTTTTGAAATGGGGTAAAATACAGTCTGAAACACTAGCAGGGTTGTTTATACCCAGAAAGAAAGAAAGCCGAACAGGATCCACACAATCCCCGGTGATAATATTGCTAGATTAGCAAAATCACCAATGCCTTGTCATAGAGAAATACAACATAGAAGCTGTCCCTTCATCCATCATCCACCCATTCCTATGTTATTCCAAGTTTTTAATTTTCCCCAAATTCTCAACAACGTCCAGGAGCGGAAAAGACGGCAAAAAGTTGTGACCACTGCCCAGTCCATCACCGGCCCTGACCTCTCCGCCATCGAAAGGATTTATCGAAGTCGCTGCCTCAAAAAGCCAGCATCATCAGAGACCCACACCATCCTGGCCACACACTCATTTTACCATTGCCATAGGGAAGAAGGTACAGGAGCCTGAAAACCATAACGTCCAGGTTCAGGAACATCTTCTTCCTTGCCATCAGTCTATTAAACACGACAACAAATAAGCTCTGAACTACAATAGACTATTATTATTATTATTGCACTATAATTCAGGGCTGCCAACATTGCATGAGAGTTGGGAGTGAGAAATTGCGAGAGACCAAGTCCGAGGGAGCATAGCGACCATGGGTGGAGGATGTGGGAGGGGGGTACGGAGCTTTTGAATTTTTCAGCTTGAAATTGTGCAATCTGGTGCTTACTGTAGCAAGTCTTTTAACTTACACTTGAATGCAACATTTATGCTTTAAATTGGAGTAGCTAAGAATAAGGTTAGGCTAAATTACATTCCTAATTACATTCCACAGTAGAGCCATGCTCTGATCAACAGGTGCAGCACATGAATGATCTTAGTATATTAATGTATGGAAATCAGATTATAATCAAGCACTTGGCCCATGTTGACCAACCTGGGTCTCACTGCACACCTGGTACTACTCCTGCCCCTGAATCCAGTTGCATATCTTCTCTCATCCTGACCCTGTCCAGCCTTACATCTGGCCCCCTATTCTACCCTGATCATAGCTGCTTACCTGCTCAGGTTCCCAGTGCTGAACACTCCCATTGTCCCAGCTTTGACTGCACACCTAGTACTATTCCAGACCTTGACTCTGGATGCACACTTGGCCTTGCTCCCAGCCCCTCTGCACTGACAATATATCTGGCCCACACATAAAGCCCCATATCTGACCCCCGGGACTTAACCTATTACGTTCAAGTCCACAGGTGCTTATCTAATGCAGTAATCATTTATGGGGCACTTTACAGACCAAATTATATATAACAAAATTTGCTACATCCGTTGGCTTTTTTGTTATCTAACATGCTAGTTACTTTGTCAAAGAAGTCATCAATTGGTTGAACACAATTTCTCATCCATAAAATTATACTCTCAGCTGTATAAATATTCTGTTACCATTTCCTTCAATTTCCTAACAAATTGTCCTAAAGTCATTTTCACCCCCAATATTTTCAGTATTTTCAGTTTACCCCAACCTGCACCCCATCTCCCACATAAAACAAGCGAAGAGAACACTAAAACATACATTTAACACATACTTAAAAACAACAAAGAAGGAAGGGATGAGACAGATTGTTGGCGAGGGAGCCATTGCTGGTGCAAGACTCATGATTCTGGTGTTCCTGAGCACTTCTAAGATCTGGACTACCTGCAAGAGGCACCTTAAAGCATGGGAGAGATCCCATCAACATTATCTCCACTAAATCCTCCGATTCCTGGCATTCACCGTGAGAAATGGCTCCCATAATTAAAAATTTCACACAAAAAAGACAGGCAATTATTCACCCGTCAACCTTATTTAAGTGCCATGTAAGACATTGGAGAGGGATGTTGTGTTTTGAGGTGGGAAACCACAGAATGACTGCAATCTGTTGTCTGGCAACAACTTCTGCAGTCCTTACATACGCAGCTAATACATAATCTGAAAGTTACTTCTCAAGTTGCCCTGTTGCTCCATACACTTCGCCAACAAACCCACCATTGAAACATATGGAAGCACAGAGCATAGTTTATGGGTGTCTTTGGTGTACTCTCACTCATACTAAGACCAGCTAACAGTGCAACATCCTCAAGGTGTGATAGATTGGGATCTGTTCATCACTCTCTGCAGGTTCAAATGGTCCGAAGCAGAGCAGTTGCCATACCAAGCCTAGATGCACACCATCAGAATACCTCCTAGCACCTCTGTAGATGTTTGAGAATTCTTGTAGACATGCCAAATCTGCTCACACACCAAAGAAAGCCAATATACCAATGAGCTTTCTAGTTCACCACATCAGTAGGATGGGACCAGGTTAGGCTGCTGGTGATATGGATGCCTAGGAACTTGAAGCTGTTGACCATCTGTACAGAAGCTCTGCTGATGGGGACAGGGTCGAGTTCACCTCCTTGCTTCCTTTGGTCGATAAATGACTTTTTCATCTTGATGATAAGGGATAGGTTATTGTTCTGACACCATAATACAAGGTTCCTGATCTCTTTCCTGTAATTCATATCTTTGTTGTTGATCTGGCCAACAATAGTGGTATGATGAGTAAATTTAAAGATTGAGTTGGTGCTGTAGATGGCCGCACAGTCATGGGCATATGGGGGAAAGAGCAGGGGACTGAACACACAGCTCTGAGGAGAACCATTGTTGAGGGTTAGGGTGGAGGAAATATTATGACCAAATCTAACTGATTGAGATCTGCTGATCAGAAAGTCCAAAACCCAATGGCAGATCAGAGGCCCCAAGGTCAAGGACCAGGAGTTTAGAGATACTTACTGAGCTTCATGGTGTTGAAGGCAGAGCTGTAGTCAATGAATGCGTGGGTGTTTGCATTGTCAAAGTGATCCTGAGTTGAATGTAGTGCAAGGGAGATGGCATCCTCTGTAGACCCTTTACCCTGTTCACAAATGACAGTGGGGCTAGGTTGTCCATGAGACTGGAGCAGATGTAGCCCATTAGCAATCTTTCAAATCAATTAATCAATCAATCAATCAATCAATCAATCATTACGGTCAATGCTAGAGCTGCTGGGTCATTGAGACAGGTCACTTTACATTTCTTGCGGACTATATTAATGAAGTTTTCTCAGGAGCAGATGGGGACGGTAGACTGTCGAATAGAGAGCAGGGACTGGCCAGTTGATTGGCAAACAATTTCAGAACCTGCCCAAGGACTCCTTCAGGACCTGCTGCTTACCAAGTGTTTACCCTCGTGAAAGCAGATCTGACATCTGCTACTAAGATGTATGGAAAGAAGCCAGCAGGGAAGGGGAGGTGGGGGGAGTGGAATGTTCCTTAGTGGAAATGTGTTCAAAATGAGGGTAAAAGGCATTGAGCTCATCTGATAGAGATACATCATCTGAGATTGCTGCCAATTTTGTCTTATAGCTCTTGATGGTATTCAGGACCTGCCACAGTTGCCTGGTGTCTGCTTGGTTCAATTGACCCTCTAGCCTGTTCTAGAATTCTTTCTTAACATCTCTGATAATCTTAGGGTGATCATACTTGGCCTACTTTTACAATACAGGGTGATCCATCTTGAAAGCATCGGATCTGGACTTTAGTGGAGTGTGAACCGCTCTGTTCATCCGAGGTTTCTGGTTAGGATAGACCCCAATTATCTCTGTCGCAACTCAATCATCAGTGCATTTCTCAGTGAAACAGTGACGATGAGGTACACTCATTCAGGCTGGGTGAAGTGGTCTTGAATCTGTTCCAGTTCACTGACTCAAGGCAGTCCTGAAGCAGAATGTGTGGCCCTTCTGGGAAATGTGTCTCTTGCTATTTGGCATCAGCATTAGAGCAGTGTGAGACCTCATGTGCACACACAGACCTCTAGCCTCGTATCCTTTAAGAATCCAGGCAAAACCTACTGTCTCTGCACTCTCATGTCTGTTTGCAGACTGTCTCAGCACTGTGTGCAGCTGTGGGTGACAGGTGCAACAGAGCATGTGATATTATTAGCTAATAATTCCGTTTACAGTGCTTGCCTTATTAGTTCATTCATGAAATGTCTTTATTCACGAATGAGCAGTTTATATAAATATAAAGAGATGTTTTCACCATAAATGAGTCTGTCCCAGCTCACTTTTGGAGTGCGCTGTTCTACAGATTCAAATGTACAATCTAGGCTGACATTTCCAGTTTTCCATCCTTTTCCATGCTTTCTCTCTGGAAAATAGTGATTTCCATCAGGTACAGAACAGTGGAAAATCACCTCTTCAATATTTTTGTTTTTGAATTGCTTACCGCCTTTGTTGGCACTCTCAGCCTTAACTGTTCTGCTTTTCGTATGACATGGTTATGACAACGCATTCTGTGAAGAGTACCTGTCACCCAGTGATGATGCTCTTGGACAGTTCGGTGAACGTTTGTAACTTTGTCAGCACCGGAAACATGGTGACACTTGTGTCCTGCCTCGGTGAGGTCTGCTGTATGATTTTAGGGTTGTATGCAAAACAAAGCATTTCACTGTACCTAGGTACATGTGACATTAAAGTATCAGTGAATCATTAAATCATTGAATTGAATCATTCCCTAGAGCACTGGCTTTTACTCTGAAGACCCCTCTACCCTTCCTGTGGATATGCTACTTGAGGAAGAGATGGGGGCACTGCTGTTTTCCCCACTGACCTGACTGGTATTTATGTTTCATTGCCAAGTGCATTGTCTGCTCAATTGAATCAATGTTGCTTCTGGAAACTTGCTGCACGCAAATTAAATGCCAAATTTGTTGAATCTCAACGACAAAAAAAACGAATTGCTACTGAAGTGCTTCAGGGCATCCCAAGTTTGTGAAGAACACTGCTGTTCTTTTCAACATCAGCTAGTATTGTTGCAATCTACTCTTTTACATTATCGGGTTGCTCTGTCTTTGATGTTTCCTTGGGGTCTAATTGGAATTTCATCTAAGTTGTTGCACTCGGGGACAAATGCTTCAGCCTATCAATGCTTCAAAGAGTTTTCAGCTCCAGCATGTGTTTCTCATCCATCACTTTGGAGAGCCTGCACAAGCCAAGATTATCAAACCGTAACAGATATTCCAGAGATGTCTCTTGAAAGTAACAATGCCTTGCCATTCGGCTGCTTCAACATTTTAAAGCTTCACTTCAGATCCCTAAGATTCGATAGTGCTCCTTAGAACAGTAAAGGTTAAGCAGAGATTTGATAATATGATTGAAAGTTGTTGTGGGGATTTCAATGGATGGAGAAAATGTTACCCGGGGTGGATGGTTGAGGACAGAATTAAAGTTAATTGGTCAAAGAACAAGAGGACACTTAAAAATATTTTTAAAATAAACATTTGGAAAACATTTAAAAAGGAACAATAATTCATTGAAGAGTGAGAATCTGCAACGTGGACCAATAGGTAGGAATTGGGATTAGCAAAGATGGGTTGAATGGCCTCCTGTGCTGCAGGATCTGCATGATACAATACGAGAGAATCTTTTCTGATACAATGTGTTGTGCTCTGAACTGTGCTGCCTTAAAGGGCAATGAAAGTAGATTTAAGAAGCCTTTCAAAAGGGAACTAATTACAAAGATAGAGCTAAGGAAAAAAAACAAGGGAGTGGGACCAGTTGGAGAGTTCTTTCAAAGATCTGGTATAAGCACAATGGGCCAAAAGGCCTTCACTTATGTTAGATTAGTCTGTGACTGAGACCAACACAACTTTTCACAGTTATTTCCAAAGTGGTTCGAGGTATGACACATAATCAGTATGTTACTCTGGGCAATCGAGCCAGAGATATGACTTCAAATCCCACAATGACAGCTGTGGAATTTGTGTAATGAAACAATTCAAAAATAAAATGCCAGGATTAGTAACGGTAACCACAAATCTACTGAACTATTACAAATGCCTATGTGGTTCCCTGCTACCTTCCAACGGCAGAAATCCTTAAACATCAATGTCAGATAGATTTTAGCAATCATTTCTGCTCAGGCCTTAAGGCATCTCCAAACTCAGGGTGATGTCGTTGACTTTAAACTATCCCCTGCAGTGACCACGTAAAAACTCAGTTCAGGGAGAAAGGTGACTCGATTTTAGGGGTGGGCTATAAATACCTATAACACTTACATCCTGTAACTAATTAAATAATAATTTATTATTAATTGTTTAGATAACAAGCCATTCATAATCCATCTACAAGGTAGATATGAGAGGCAAGGTGGAAATGAATTAATTATATAATTGCCTGTGCAAAAAAAAAAAAACTAGATTTGCAGCAATCTTTGAAAGTACAGTCTCGCTTCATGAAGTTGCCAATGCACTTGGACATCAAACTCAGTGCTAAAATAAAAATAGAAAATGTGTAGGAAGGAACTGCAGATGCTGGTTTAAACCAAAGATAGACACACAAATGCTAGAATAACTCAAGATGCTGCCTGCCCCGCTGAGTTACTCCAGCATTTTGTGTCTATCTTTGGTAAAAATAGAAAATACTGGAAACATTCAGCAGAACAGACATCGTCTGCGAAAATAGAAACAAAATTAGTGCTTCAAAGACCCTTCATCAGAACTGGGAAAGTGAGAAGTCTTATAGAAACATATAAAATTATAAAAGGACTGGACAAGCTAGATGCAGGAAATATGTTCCCAATATTGGGCGAGTCCAGAACCAGGGGCCACAGTCTTAGAACAAAGGGGAGGACATTTAAGACTGAGGTGAGAAAAAAACGTTTTCACCCAGAGAGTTGTGAATTTATGGAATTCCCTGCCGCAGAGGTCAGTGGAGGCCAAATCACTGGATGGATTTAAGAGAGAGTTAGATAGAGCTCTAGGGGCTAGTGGAGTCAAGGGATATGGGGAGAAGGCAGGCATGGGTTATTGATAGGGGACGATCAGCCATGATCACAATGAATGGCGGTGCTGGCTCGAAGGGCCGAATGGCCTCCTCCTGCACCTATTTTCTATGTTTCTATGTTTCTATATTTCCATGAGAAGGGTCTTCAAGGTGAAACTTTTCCACAGATGCTACCTGATCTGCTGCTTCCAGCATTTTCTGTGTTTTTTTTATTTCAGATTCCCAGCCTCTGCAGCTCATTTGATTTTCAAAATGAAACATCACACTTGCACTGACATCTCTCAGTTTGATGCATCGCTGGAAACTGCTCTCCAATACCGCAAACTTGGCAATAGCGACTAGAGCCTTGGAGGAAAAATTCCACACAAAAAAAAATAGTTGCATTGCAGCAAGACCTCGTTAGATGCTTTGCGGGAGCAATTATCAATTAAAATCTCACACCAAGCCTAGAGAGATTTTAGACGTCATGCTCAAAAGCTTCGGCGAAGATGCAGGAGGAAGGTGAAGAAGCAGAGAGGTGGGGGGGGGGGGGGGAACAGTTGTACAGCTCAGTCAGACATCAGCATTTGAAGGCGCTGACATCGCCGCTGGGACAACGGGAGCGGGACAATCAAATGCCCGAGATGAGGATCTCGGAGAGTTTCAAGCATGGAGAGGTTTACCCTGGAAGGGTGGCTTGAGATCATGGAGGGATTTGAAAACAATGGTGAGAATTTGCAGAGTCCTTCATTGTTCCACACATACAGTTACCATGGTATCGGGCGCACTCCCCTGTGCCCGCATCTATAAATACAGAAGCTCACAGGTGTGTGTACAGCAAGCAGCTGAGTTCTACCTGCCTCTCTCACAGGATGCCTCTCTCACACGATGCACTCGCTGTGTTTCTGCACAGAACTTGGCAAGCCGGGCTCTCCTAAAACACCCGTGGCTCACATATACTTTGTACAAATTTGTACCTCAAAATAGCGCCAGATCTGGCAGACGGAGCTTTGAAATGCTTAACTCTTGAGAGCAACAATAGTTCCCATGTACTGTGCATAGTTGCATGATGCGAGCTTGCACTGGTCGCTCTAGCCTCTAACATTATAGCCTCTAACTTCACCCAGTATTTATTTCTGAAATTTGCATCGGAACTTGGGCGGTCGGCGTTTGCTCTTTGGTGCAGTATTTACCTTGTAAATTCACCATCCATGGTCCAAAGAGAAGGTCTGATTCATAGCCACACAAGTCTTTCTCGAAATCGCACGATCCTTTACTGCCCTGCATCTCGACTCTGCCAAACTGTTGGACTTTGTGGCCAAATGCATAGAAACAGGGGAGGAAAAAGAGACGGGATATTCAGAATGCATCAAATGTAAAATACTTCTTTCTCACCTTAAGATGATTTTGTTGTTGTTGTTGTTGTTTCTGCTCTCTTGAACAGGTGCACAATGTAATTGTGAATTTTATCTCAAGGCACAAATGAATGAGTGAATATTTACCGTGCAGGAGTAGGAGTATCAGAGGCGTCATGGCAGCTCCACAGTGAAGACTGTGCATGAAATGAGTCCTTCAACTTTCTTTAAACTCTGGGTCACCCAGCAGGGTCCTCATATAGTAAGTAATACCGTGCGTGGAGAGACGAGGCGTTCTGTTGCAGAATCAGCAGTGTTGATGTTCCAGGGGGAGGAGAGAGAGACCAAAGGAAGGGGGGGGGGGGGGGGGAGTGGGAGTGTAACGAGTTCCAGATTCACAGGGATACACCTACCAAGAAATAAGCTGCTGTGTAAAGCTATTTATTTGCGAGCGCGGAGGTAGAGAGAAGGATGTGAGTTGAAGAATGACAGCACCCGTCCTTTCCACGCAGAGTCTGTGCCCTTCGTGATTCACGACCGCCACTCTTCAGATATCAGTGGTCATTTTAACCGGCCGTAATTGCAAAGAGGCATTTTTTAAATTGTATTTTATATTCGGTTGACCATTCAGGCTGCTTGGTTCAGCGAGACTGTACATTCCACAGAACAGTTCTTGCTATTGTCAGGGGAGAGAGAGGGAGAAAGGATGGGGTCAGGGTTAAATGTGGATTGGAGTATGCCAGTGCTAATTACCCGAGGAAGTCTTGTCTTTTCTTAACAAAAAGTTCCCACTCCCATCCCTCCCCGCCAAAAATAAATGAAAAGCCTGTATGTATTAAACATCCAAGAACCGTTTGTCAGCCTTACACACAGCTGCCAATGTCGGTAAGTTGAGAGAGGTCATGTTCCACCCACATGCTGTCAGGCCAGTGTTGATGTGTACTCGCCGAGTCACTGGGATCTGGTGCTACAAATTCACATCAAGCAATGATACTGCGTCAGGGAACCAGTCAGACTGGAGGCCTCTGCAGCGAAGGCAAAATTGGGAGGAGGAATTTGGGATGAGGATTGCTGGCGCCAAATTACGTGCCCACTTGCTGCGTGAAACCTCTGGACTCCTGGCAGGGGTGCGAGGCAGCTGAACCCAGGAGAGCTGCGACGAGAAGACCAAAGGCTACTCTGCTCCTTCAGCAGCGTGGGAGGCGATATAACCGAGTTCGGTATTCCGACTGCGCATGCCCAGGTCATAGGTCACTCGAGATAAACCTTGGCAGCTGAGCTGCTGCGTGGATACAGACCTGCGTTTCATCCGTAGTCAGGATCCAACCGGGTCTCCGGCACTGCAAGTCCTGTTGAATTGCTACTGGCGATAGCAACACTATTTCTCCCTTCTCCACTGGTACATGCAGAAATCTCAGCAGTGACAATCTAATGAATCACAATCCGGCCCCCTTCAGCCTGGGTGTATGGGTTCCATTCTCACTCGGGCTGCCCTCCCGGGTTATACAGAGACGAACCATGCGCCCCTCTCCTGCATAACCCCAGGAGGCAGATTTGTGAGCGAAGTCTCACTACCGTCCCCGTCCCTCCCGAGTGTCTCAGTGTCTCATCCCTGTCCGGGGGCGGCCGGAGATGTCCGGGGTGACCCTGGACTGACAGGACACTGGCCCGGAGCAGTGGCGGCCCCAGGCTTACAGCCAGCGTGGAGAAGAAGCGCTAACTCCAGTTCAACTCTGCTCCAACTCCCAAGTAACCCATTCCCTGATGGGCCAGGAATCGTCAGCTGCACCTCTCGCTTTATCCAGTGGCTGTCGGTTAACCTCCTCGGCAACAGCCGAGCACCAGTCTTCAACGGGGATACACACAAAATGCTACAGTAACTCAGCGGGTCAGGCAACATCTCTGGAGATTGGACTCGACGTGAAACGTCGCCTATTCCTTTTCTCCAAAGATGCTGCCTTACTCCAGCATTTTGTGTGTATCCTCGTTGATGACTGGTACTCAGCTTTTGCCGGCACCGAGGGGGTTAACCGACAGCCACTGTATAAGGCAAGAATTGCAGCTGATGGTCCCTGGCCCATCGGGGAACGGGTTCCTCGGGAGTTGGAGCAGAGTTGAGCTGGAGTTAGCGCTTCTTCGCCGCGCTGGCTGTAACCCCGGGGCCGCCACTGCTCCAGGTCGGTGTCCCGTCAGTCCAAAGTTACCCCAGACAGGGATTGGACACTCGGGAGGGGACAGGGATGGTCCAGTGGCAATTCAACAGCGCTTGCAGTGCCGGAGACCCAGGTTCAATCCTGGCTACGGATGAAACGCAGGTCTGTGCACATGCAGCAGCTCAGCTGCCGAGAATATCTCTCCGCCAGTCCAGTATCTCCCCCTGTCGCCCACTCACATCTGCCCCCTCTCTCTCTTGCTGTTACATCCCGCTCTCCCACTACCTGGCACCCCCTTTCCTCAGATTAAATATATTTTTACACATAAATTATGAATAGAGATAAGAAAATGTTTCAAACATAAGTCTTCTTTTCTTATTCCCGTAGCAAACACATTAAGGATTAAATAAAAATAATAAATTCTTTAACTTTTTGAATATCTCAAAATTGCAGATTAATGAACTGAACTAGAACGGGGACTGTGTAAGTAGTGTGTCAACAGCAGAACAAGAAAGGAAGCTATTGACAGAATTCTAGATGAATTCATTGGTAGAATAGTTAACAATTTATACACAGTTTATACCGCCAGTGCTTCGTTCTCTTTTTCTTTATCACAAATGACCGTTGACAAATCCCACGATACCGAACTCGCTTATTATTGGAGGATGGTGGTAGGGCAACTCTGCATCAGCCTGCACTGGAGGCCAGTTTGCTGTAAGTATCAGGGGCAAAGCAGAAGGTGACAAAGACATTGAGGAGGATTGAGGCAAGAGAACTATCAAGGTTGGCAGTTCAACAGGTATAATAAGCATGGCGTGGATGGATTTTAAATGTCCTATCAAGAGAGGCTGGGCAGCTTGGGTCTATATTCCTTGGAGCATAGAAAAATTCTCAAACATATTCAAACATGTAAGATCTTCAGGGGAGTTGACAAGGTAGATGTTGAGATGTTTTCACAATTGGGAGAGTCAGGAACAAGGGCAAAATGGGGGCCCATCACTTAAAACAGGTGTACAGGATTTATTTTCTCTCAGAGGGAAATGAACTTCTGGAACCCACAACCCCCAGAAATTTTTAAAGTGAAGATTGATAAATATTTGACTGATCAAGGATTTAAGGGACATGGGGAACTGGCACTGGCACTGGCACTGGCACAGCCATGAATGGCGAGGCAGCTTTTAGGGGCCTGGTGGTCTACTCCAACTCCTATTTTCTTGTGTTGTGTTGTGTTGTGGTAGGGAATTGAAGAATGCAGGTGAACAGAGGGATCTGGGAATAACTGTGCACAGTTCCCTGAAAGTGGAATCTCATGTAGATAGGGTGGTAAAGAAAGCTTTTGGTGTGCTGGCCTTTATAATTCAGAGCATTGAGTATAGAAGTTGGGATGTAATGTTAAAATTGTACAAGGCATTGGTGAGGCCAATTCTGGAGTATGGGGTACAATTTTGGTCGCCTAATTATAGGAAGGATGTCAACAAAATAGAGAGAGTACAGAGGAGATTAACTAGAATGTTGCCTGGGTTTCAGCAACTAAGTTACAGAGAAAGGTTGAACAAGTTAGGGCTTTATTCTTTGGAGCGCAGAAGGTTAAGGGGGGACTTGATAGAGGCCTTTAAAATGATGAGAGGGATAGACAGAGTTGACGTGGATAAGCTTTTCCCACTGAGAGTAGGGAAGATTCAAACAAGGGGACATGACTTGAGAATTAAGGGACAGAAGTTTAGGGGTAACATGAGGGGGAACTTCTTTACTCAGAGAGTGGTGGCTGTGTGGAATGAGCTTCCAGGGAAGGTGGTGGAGGCAGGTTCGTTTTTATCATTTAAAAATAAATTGGATAGTTATATGGACGGGAAAGGAATGGAGGGTTATGGTCTGAGCGCAGGTATATGGGACTAGGGGAGAATACGTGTTCGGCACAGACTAGAAGGGTCGAGATGGCCTGTTTCCGTGCTGTAATTGTTATATGGTTATATGGTTATATGGTTGTATCAGCATGGACTATGTGAACCCAAGGAACTGATCCCAGTCCTCTGATTCTATCACAGGTCCATGTGAAATCCATCTTAGGGTTCCTGAGGAATGGGAAAATGCAGTGGGTTTACTCATAATCTTCCGCCACTCTCCCAGGTGAGCATAGCGAATGGGTACTGAAAAGATCGAGCGAAAAAGGAGCAGAAAAGATCAAGTTTAATTGTCGTATGTACCGACAATGGAACAATGAAATTCTTACACAATACACAGAGATAATGTATAATAAACAAAAAAGTAATACATTTATAACCCTAATACTACTGCAAAAAGTCCTTAGTGAAACCAAAGACAGACCATAGTTGAGTTAGGAGCTATGCGGAGCAAGAAGGCACATTGGTGTTCTCTTTTTCCAAATGAGTGTAGAACGTATATTGTGCTTGTCCAGGAGTGATGCCTCGCTGTTGCTTGAGCTGGCATTTGGCTTGGCCTTGTAGGAAGTGATGGTGTGCAAGCCCTGCCACAGTTGACGAACGTCCATCTCATCCTCCAGTTTAGAGTGAAAATGTCCCTTTGCCTTTCTGATGGGCTTATCACGGTTATACCTGGACTTCCAATATAAACCTGCATCGCTAGACTTCAATGCCTGAGATCTGGTCCTCAGTAGATTGTGGACCCCCTGGTTCATCCAAGGCTTCTGGTTCGGAAACACTAGGTGTTTTGATGGGAAAACAGTCCTCCACACATTTCCTTATGAAGTCAGTAACAACTGTGGTCCATTTATTCAGGTCTGTTGCAGAGTCCTTGATCATCACCCAGTCTACTGTCTTCAAGCATATCTGTTCAAAAAAAAATGATGAGAGATTTTCCTGGCAACAACAGGCTGTTCAATCAAACATCAGCACTGGAGATAAATATTACAGTGGGATAAAATTAATTGGCACTTGGAGAAACATAGATTAATAAATTAAAGGCAGCATGGAATAATTGGAATCAAATTATTTTTGAATTTGATTGGGCTTTTGGTGATGCAATGTAGTTCTAATGAAGAAGATGGAGTTGATCAAAAGCAAATATATTGCAGATTCTGGCAAACTGAAGACACAGATGGTGTTGTGGATATCGATTTTCAAAAGATATTTAATAAATTCATAACAAGACTAGCTAGCAAAATTGAGGTAATACGGTTAAAGGGAAAGAGGAATAATAGGAACAAAAATGGCCGAGCAAAGAATAATGGTGAATAATTTCAAACTGCAAACACAACCTTTAATCAAATGTTATTGGGACAGGCCGTCTCAGGTACCGAACACGATGTTCTTAGAGATATTCTTAATTCTGGCTATGTCAGAAAATACACAACTATCACACCATATGATAACCATACCCCAACATTATTATAAAGAAAGGCTTCAAAAACTCACCAGACTGATTTTTAAGAGCAATTACGAAAAGTGGAGCAGGAGAGGAAGCTTGTTCTTCCCTTTGTAGGAAGAACATATTGTAGGAAGTAAAATAGACAATAGACAGTAGGTGCAGGAGTAGGCCATTCGGCCCTTCAACCCAGCACCGCCGTTCAATGTGATCATGGCTAATCATCCACAATCAGTACCCCGTTCCTGCCTTCTCACCATATCCCCTGACTCTGCTATCTTCAAGAGCCCTATCTAACTCTCTCTTGAAAGTATCCAGAGAACTGGCCTCCACCACCCTCTGAGGCAGAGAATTCCACAGACTCACAACTCCCTGTGTGAAAAAGTGTTTCCTCATCTCCGTTCTAAATGGCTTACCCCTTATTCTAAAACTGTGGCCCCTGGTTCTGGACTCCCCCAATATCGGGAATATGTTTCCTGCCTCTAGTATGTCCAAACCCTTAATAATCTTATATGTTTCAATCAGATTCCCTCACATCCTTCTAAATTCCAGAGTTTACAAGCCCAGCTGCTCCATTCTCTCAGCATATGACAGTCCCGCCATCCCTGGAATTAACCTTGTGAACCTACGCTGCCCTCCCTTAATAGCAAGAATGTCCTTCCTCAAAAATTTGGAGACCAAAACTGCACACAATACTCCAGGTGTGGTCTCACTAGGGCCCGGTACAACTGCAGAAGGACCTCTTTGCTCCGATACTTGGACTTTAAAATGTAATAATATTTTATGAGCTTGTTTGTTTGTGTAGGTGTTCATAAGACAGATTGTTGTAACCTAGAGGCAGTGTGAACATTCAGACTTCTGTATACAGGACATAATTTCAAAATTCAAAAGGGCAAAAAAAAACTGATACTGGAAATCTGAAATACATGCCAGAAAAACCTAAAATATCCAATTGCAGATCAAGTGCCACCTGCGGAAAGAGAAGCAGAATTGGTGTGTTGGGGCTGATGTCTCTTCATCAGAACTGGGAAAAGCTGGGTGTCAAATTCAGATGCTCCCCGATTTACGATGCTTTGACTTGCGATATTTCGACATTACAATCGGCAAACGCTCGGCAACAGCAGCGATCCACACGTCACTTCCGGCCACGTGATCGCAATGTATTAAATGCGTTTTCGACTTGCGATATTTTCGGGTTTACAACGGGATTATCGGAACGTAACCCCAGCGTAGGTGGAGGAGCAGCTGTACACAATATGCTGCCGAGAAAGATGAAGAGTGTAAAGAACAAAAGGAATTCTGTACAAGGGTGAAACCCAAGAGAGACTGAATGACATAAGTGTTGGTAGTTCGGGCTGTGTGAGAGTGATGAAGACTTGGCCCTTGAAGTTGATCTGGCTGAAGGAGTCAGAAGTGTTTCATTGCCATATGTATCGGCAACAGAGCACTGACTCGCTGTAGCTTAGCAGGCCCATTAACGCAATGACACGCAGATAAATATACCCTAAGCAATAATACAATAAATAAACAACAGTAACACAAGGTAATCATAGTACAAAACTAAAATCTGTAGTGCAACCAAAAACAGTCCACTGAAGCTCATAGAACCATATATATCACAGTTGCTGAGGTAGTGATTAGTGTTGAGTAGTCTTCAAGAGCCTGATGATTACTGGGGAAAAGCTGTTCTGGAGTTTGGCGGTCATGTTTTCAGGCTCCATACTGTCTTCCTGATGGTTGTAGCAAAATGAGAGTGTGGCCAGGGTGGTGTCGGTCTTTCATGCTGGATGCCTTTTTGAGGCAGCATCATCTGTAGATCCCTTTGCTGGCGGGGAGGTCAATACCCGTGATGGATCGACTATACCGTTTTCTGCAGCATCCTTTTCTCATGGGCGTTCAAGTTACTGAACCAGGCAGTGGTGTAATCAGTCAGTATGCTCTTTACTATACACCTCCAGAACTTCGATAGAGTGCTTGCCAGCATACTAAAACTCTTTAAACCTTTGGAGAAGTTGAGGCATCCACGAGCTTTCTCTGTGATTGTATCCAGGACAGATCGTCAGAGATATGCAGACTCCTGAACTTGAAGCCATTGAATCTCTCCACTGTCATCCTGTCGATGATGACAGGATCATGAATCCCTGGCTTTCACTTCCTGACAGTTAACAGTCAGGTCTTTGACATTGTTAATGCTGTGAGCAAGATTGTTGATCTTGCAGCTTTCAATCAGATTAACCTTCCTATGTTTAAGAAAGAATTGCAGATGCTGGAAAAATCGAAGGTAGACAAAAATGCTGGAGAAACTCAGAGGGTGAGGCAGCATATATGGAGCGAAGGAATAGATGACGTTTCGGGTCGAGACCCTTCTTCAGACTGATGTGGGGGTGGAGGGGGGGCGGAAAGAAGAAAGGAAGAGGCGGAGTCAGTAGGCTGTGGGAGAGCTGGGAAAGGGAGGGGAAGGAGGGAGAAAGCAAGGACTACCTGAAATTGGAGAAGTCAATGTTCATACCACTGGGCTGTAAACTGCCCAAGCAAACAATGAGGTGCTGCTCTTCCAATTTGTAGTGGGACTCACTCTGACCATGAAAGAAGCCCAGGACAGAAAGATCAGATTCAGAATGGGAGGGGGAGGTGAAGTGCTGGGCCACTGGGAGATCAGGTTGGTTAATGCAAACTGAGCGGAGGTGTTGGGCGAAGTGATCGCCAAGCTTGCGCTTGGTCTCACCGATGTAGAGCAGTTGACACCTGGAACAGCGGATGCAATAGATGAGGTTGGAGGAGGTGCAGGTGAACCTCTGCCTCACCTGCAAAGACTGCTTGGGTCCTTGGATGGAGTCAAGGGGGGAGGTAAAGCGACGAGTGTAGCATTTCCATTAGATTAACCCTCCTATACTCTCTCTCTCATCCTTTCCCATTATTCGTCCAACATCATGAGATAGCATTGGTGTTGTGCCTGGCTACACAGCTATGGGTGAAGAGATAGTAGAGTAGGGGACTGTGCACACAGCCTTGAGGTGCTCCTGTGTTAATGGTTATCGAGGAGGAAATATCATTGATAATTTGTCCTGCCTGTGGTCTGCCGATGAGGAAGTCGAGGATCTAATTACATATGGACAACCAGAGACCCGGTTCTCTGATTTTGATGATGTGTTTGGAGAGGATGATGGTGTTGACAGCCTGACGTATGTGATCTTATTGTCCAAGTGATCCTGTGCAGAGTGGGGAGCCAACAAGATTATATCCCTTGTGGATCTGTTGTGGCAGTAGAAAATTATAGTGTGTCCAGTTTCTTACTAAGACAGGAGTTGATATGTCATCCTAACCAATCTCTCAAAGCATTTTATCACCACGGACATTGTGAAATGTACATACAAGGTGGTGAGTGAGAAAAGAGGGGAGAGGTAAAGACAAAATGCTGGAACTGTGAGATACAAAGCATTGCATTTGTTGGAAATCAAATAAAAAAGAAGGTAGGATGTACTGAGCAAGTCAGGCAGTGTCTGTGCAGAGAGATAAAAGGAATTAATGTTACTGATTGAAGATCCTTCATCAGATGGACTTCCTTGGAAACAGAATGAAAAAGCAGGTTAACTGAATTTTTAAATTCACGGTTGAGTCCTAAGGCCTGCTTTGTGCCTATACTTAGTTTAGTTTAGTTTAGAGATACAGTGCAGAAACAGGCCCTTCGGCCCACCAAGTCCGTGCTGACCAACAATCCCCGCACACTGGCACCAACCTAAACACACAAGAAACAATTTGCAATTTTACTGAAGCCAATTAACCTGTATGTCTTTGGAGTGTGGGAGGAAATCAGAGCACCCGGAGAAAACTCTGTACAGACAGCAACTGCAATCAGGATCAAACCTGGGTCACTGGCGCTGTAAGGCAGCAACTCTGCCGCTGCACCACCAGAAGTCAGATGATCAGAAGCTGTTTCTCGAGCTAACATTTGGCTTTATTCAAACACGATAAGAGGAGAAAGGTAGACAGATCAAAGTGGAACAGAATGGAGAATTAAAGTGATGAAGCTGGAACTCATGCAGACTGAACAAAGGAATCCTGCAAAGCATTTTCCCAATCCGTGATGTAAATAACATTGAACCATAAACATCAAGTAGTGTACAGTAAATTGGAAAAAGCACAACTCCACCTGGAGGGAGTGTTTGGGTCCCTGGATGGTGGGAGGAGAGAGGCTGGAGAGGAGAAACGCAGAGACTGGAATAGATGTGGTGGGAACCCTGTGGTTGAGCAAAAAGCACGACATCTTGAAAGTATTGGTGTGGGAAGTGTCAAAGTCAGAATAGATTTAGTAGTGATGAAGAACAGGGCGAATGGCATAGAAATGTTGCAGGAATCAAGGTTTATTCCAGCACTTGTTCTCTCTTCTGTTCCCATTTGTTTCCTTCTATTTACATCTCCTCTAGGCAGTCTCAATTCACCCCCACAATATCATACACTTGCCCCTTGATCTCTACACTGTTCCCCTTTCTCTGCAACCCAACACATATTTGTTTCCTAAAGGGCCTGTCCCACTTCCATGACCTAATTCATGACCTCTGCCATGTTTGCCCTTGACATACTCGCAGCATGGTCGTCACGAGGCCGTAGGAGGTCGTAGGTAGGTCGTAGGTAGGTCGTGATGCTAGTCGTAGGTACTCGTGGCATCAAGTAGGTCGGGACGTTTTTCTAGCCTGATGAAAAATGTCCACGAGTAAAAAACGTCGTGAATTAGGTCGTGAAAGTGGGACAGGCCCTTAACTTTTCCTAGCTCTGATGAAGAATCGTCATTCTGAAGCATCAACCCACTTTCTCTCTCCAATGGTGCTGCCCAGCCTGATGTATATTTCCCAAACTTATTTCCATATAGCAGTTTGCAATTTTCAGAATATTTGGAAATGAGCTTTTACGAGGTTTCTAGCAGACTTGAGGAGGATATGTACAGGATGTGAAGTGGGCAAGCATGTGGCAGATGAAATTTAGTGCCATGGGGAGAACTAATATTCTCGAATCAGAGGTATGAGATTGATATGATTCTAAAGGGCGCATTGAGACATATGGAGTATGTACGTACACAAGTCTAAGAGAAGAAGATGCTCAAACAGACAGAATAATGAAGCAGACAGGAAAATGCAGCTGTTATGACCTGAGCTGATCCAAAGTGAAATATGTGAATCCTTGAGGAATGCCAGGAAACAGAGAGAAAGGAAACAGTTTGCTAAATGGACCATGGAGAGCTCAATCTGGTGTTGCCAACATTTCTAATTCAGAAAAGGAAAGAAGGAAAGACTTGTATCATATTTTACAGTCTGAGGACAATCCCAAAGCACTTCACACCCAATAAAGTGTCCTGTGAGATGAAAGAAACACAGCAACCAATTTGCATGTAGCAAGGTATCAAGGCTTTAATGAGTGCCCTTGACCCAAAACATTAACTGTGTTTCTTTCTGTTCACAGATATTATCTGATACGCTAAGAATTACCAATATTTTCTCACATTGCAAATTCTCAAATTACGCACAACTTTGCTTTTGTGATATTACTTTGGTTGCATGTTAACAAATACGTATGAGTTTGCATTGCTATGCAAGCACGTTTTTGCTCTTCCTGGATATTATTGAGTGCCCTTTGCTGCTGTACTATCAGAAAAATAGTTAACTACCCAGCACAGGGAGAAAGATGGCTCAATGGTACTTTATTGTCACGCGAACCTAGGTAGAGTGAAATTCCTTTTTTGCATACAGTTCCGTCAAAATCGTACTGTAGCTAGGCATAATCGTACTGGACCTAGGCTCAGGATAGCAGATTACCCTGAGATAGAATACAAGAGTCGCCACGTTTCCGGCACCATCTTGTATGATTCCACTGTGCCGCTGCGGCGGGAATGGAGAGAACATTTTAGTTTAGTTTAGTTATACAGCGCGGTAACACGCCCTTCGGACCACTGGTTTCGGGCCACGCAGGGATCCCCGCATATTAACACTATTCTATACAAACACTAGGTATAATTTTTACATTTACCAAACGAAGTTGCCAACATACCTGTACATCTTCGGCGTGTGGGAGGAAACCAAAGATATCGGAGAAAACCCACGCGGTCACGGGGAGAACGTACAAACTTCGTACAGACAGCACTTGTAGTCGGAATCGAACCCTGGTCTCCGGCACTGCAAGCGCTGTAAGGCAGCAACTCTACCGCTGCACCACCACAACCGCCCTTCAACTCCCTGTGAATAGTGACTAATAGGTTGTTTTCCATTTGTCTAAGAGAGAAGATATTGTCTCAGCCAAAAGATGGAACACTTTGACTGTGTACCATTCCCTTGGGACTACACTGGAGAGTTTATTGTCTTTATTGGCAAGTTTATGGTCATATGTACAAGCACAGGGAGCTACAGGGCGCTGTCCTGTGCATGGCTGCCCAGCCAGCAGCTGTCTGTCTTTTCATCTTTTTATTTTTATTTTAAGTTAGTTAAAGTGTTTTGTTTGGAGGTCTAGACTTTTTTATGTGGGGGGTGGGAAGGGGGAAACTACCTTTCAGGGTCCCTACCTGGTCAGAGAGGCAGCTTTTCTCCGGGCAGCAGCTTCGACCCGTCCTCACGGCCTACCAGCGGGCCTGGAGCGGCGTTTCCTGTCGGGGACCGCCCAGAACCTCGGCTTCGGCGGCGGCACAGCGCTGGAGCGCTATCGCGGAGCGGGCGATGCCTTGCCCGGGTCGCCGCGCTGGAGCTCCGGTGAGCTGAAGATTGCTGAGGAAAACATCGCGGAGCTGCAGGACTGTGGAGCGACCAGCTGCGGGCGGCGGCGCTGAACTTTACACTGGGAGCCTGGGATCTCTAGATGAGATCGCCAGTTGTGGAGCTCCAACCGGCGCGGCCTTGTTGGCTTCGGAAGCCGCGGCCTCCAGTACGGAAGCGGCCGTTCCAGGGTTCCCAAGCCGCTGAGAGGACTCTCCCGACGCCGGAGCAACATCACCCGGCAAGAACGGCCTGGAACATCGGGCCTCCGTAGAGGCAACTGTGGAGGCCTCAATAGGCCCGACTAAGGGTGAACTGGGGTTGGGGACTGGACTTTGTGCCTTCCCTCATAATGGGAACCATTGTGGGGGGATGTTCTTTATGTTTAAAACTCTTATTAATGTTATGTCTGTATTCCTTCTTTGTGTGCTGCAAAATGGCAAGAAGCATTTCACTTCGCTACACCTGGGTGTATGTGGATGTGACCAATAAAATACCTTTGACCTTTGAATGGAAAATATTGCTTGCAGCAGTATCACAGGCGCGTAGACTCGGTCAAACACACAGGACAAATTTTGCATGGTATACACAGATAGCACAAAATTTCTAAAAGGTAAAAGACTATGCAAAAACAAGAAACTAGAGCAATAATTTAGAAAGAAAAACAAAGTCCATGGTAGTGCAAGAGGTGGGACACAGTGCCCATTGTCAAGGTAGGATCAGGGTTGTAAAGGTTGTTTGAAGAACTGATATTTGTTGGAAAGTAGCAGTTTCTGTATGCTGTACGGTGTGTGACCGGAGGCTTCTGTACCTCCTGCCCAATGGCAGCAGTGAGAGGTGAACATGGCCTGGAAGCTGGAGATCCTTGATGATGCGTGTCACCTTCTAGAGGCAGTGCCTCATCGATTATTTTGATGGTTAGTATGGATCTTTGTTGTCCAAGTCCTGGAGTTAAGCTCCACCTCACAACTTTATGACTCAGACAAGAGAGTGAGGAACACAACTGAACTGAAGAAGTGTTTAAGAAGGAACTGCAGATGCTGGAAAATCGAAGGTAGACAAAAGTGCTGGAGAAACTCAGCGGGTGCAGCAGCATCTATGGAGCGAAGGAAATAGACAAGGTTTCGGGCTGAAACCCTTCTTTAGACTGAAGAAGTGTTGGTTGTGTCCTTTGAGAATTGTGATCATCAGGACGCTCTGGAAATGTGTGCCGGCGGAACCAGGGTAGGATGAAAGATTCATTCTTTAGCTCACGGGCAAAGGTTTCCATAGTCTTAAACCAGCTCGCCCACTCTGCCATGCTGCACTTTAAGTCCTTTTTTTTGCCTCTGGATCAATGGTTGTGGGTTCAATGCTCACTCCAGAGATTTGAGCTCTAACTTGAGGCTGGTGCCGCAGTGTGGTACTGAGGGGGCGTTTCATAATCAGACCAACCAACATTTGAGCAATATATTAAATAGAGCTCTCATTTGACATCCCGTATGATGTGAATGACAAAGGGTATTTTGTTTAAAAAATGGGAAGTTTCCCAGATGTCCCAGAGACAAAATATATTCCTCAGCCAGCGCAGCCATGAGATAAAATGGACCGGCCTTGCATTTGTGCGATTCTTTTCACAACCTCAGTACACACCAAGGTACTTTGCAGCCACAAAACTGATCGACTTCCATTCATTTGGTGTTTGTGGGATCTTGCTTTGTGTGAAGAGCTTGCCATGTTTCCTACTTTATTTTGTTTCAAGAAGTGCTTCATCGCCTTCACATCATATTTCAAGAAGTGCTTCACCACCTGTAAACTATTGCAAGACATCCTGATATTGTCATAGGTTGCCTCAGAAGTTGTAGGGACATTGCATTGTTGAGTCAAGTCAAATGTGTTCTCATGTGCTCACGTACAGTGAGGTACATAGAAACAGAGAAACATAGAAAATAGGAGCAGGAGTAGGCCATTCGGCCCTTCGAGCCTGCACCGCCATTCAATATGATCATGGCTGACCATCCAACTCACTATCCTGTACCTGCCTTCTCTCCATACCCCCTGATCCCTTTAGCCACAAGGGCCACATCTAACTCCCTCTTAAATATAGCCAATGAACTGGCCTCAACTACATTCTGTGGCAGAGAATTCCAGAGATTCACCACTCTCTGTGTAAACGATGTACTGATCCACACAGATTGCGTTTGGCCACTTTCTTTGCCAAATTTATCTTCGGTGAAACAGAAAGCATGCATGGAGATTTATTAATGATTGCAAAAGGATTGTGACGGGCATCAACATGTAGATGGAGGTCAGACTTTCCCGCTGTCACCTCATAAGGAAGTGTTCGTGTAAGATCCCTCTGAATGAGATCACACATTTAAATAGATAATCGGCTTTAATTTGGCTGCTTCATATTGTTTTCATCATGAACTATAACATTGTTTAAAATGTGTTGTGTTACAGCGTCAGGAGAATTGAAAGGATTTCAGCTGCCTGCAACAAATGACCTACTAACTCTTTAAGCATTGAGTGCTCTTGGCAGGTCAGCACACACACTCCTCATTGAGAGCAATTTCCTCAAACCAAAACATCGCACAGTCTTTATTTCCCCCCCTCTTCCTCCCTGCCATTCTCTGATTGTAAGCCCCAAGACCACAACAAAAACTCACACTTAATCCCAGGCGTTTCGCAATGCTTCATCAAGTAAAATTTGACACCGTGCCTTCAGAGGGATGTTGGGACAAAAGCCACATTCAAAAACGGTGGACTTTAAGGAAAATCTTAAAGAGTGCAAAGGCAGAGTTCAGTGCCCTGCAAGCTGGAGCCACAGCTGCCATTTGGTGGAGTGATTAAGGATCCTGGAGAGGCCAGGATCAGATGAATGCAGATGGCTCATAGCAAGCAGCTGAACCCCTTCCAACCCTTCTGACACAGCAAGACATTTTAAACAATCTTATAAATCACGGTGATAACAATGTGAAACAGCACTTCACAAATTAAAGCCAATTACCTTTTAAAATGTGTAATTGCATTCAGAGGGATCTTGCAAGAACATTTACATGAGGTTGTCAATGCGAAGAATAACCTCTGTCCCAATATGGATGTTTGGTATGATCCGTTTCCAATTATAGTGTCTATTAATATGTATCTTTCTGTTTAACTGAAGATAAATTAGACAAAGAAATTGGCCAAGCTGTGTGAATTGGCACCTTAATCATGCTTGCGTATACTTGACTTGACTAGAAAGCCCAAAATTCTTCCAATGTTTATCCTCTTTGGAAAGATTGTGGATTCATAGGAGTAAGGTTTACCCTAAATCCAGGGAGATTCTTCAGCTAACTGGCTCAGTCTTTGATTCTGCGATAATGGCACGAGAAAAGCTGATTCACAGAGTATGGAGGCCGGACAGAAGAATGAATTCTGAACTATCTCTTGCAATCTCAGGATGTCCTTTAGTACTTTACAACTATTAAAAATCTGCTTATATAAAAAGGGGCTGGATCTAAAATAACAGATGGGAATTTCAAGTTCAAGGTCTTGCTCGACTGAGAAGCAGCCTGTTTCAGCAACCATGGGTGATGGTTGAATGGGATTGGATGTGAGTTAGGATACTGGTTGCAGAATTTTGAATGGATCCTCATTTACAGAGGCTGAATGATGGAAAGCTGGTGAGAGAGAAGGACATGCTCTGATGAACATGTTGGGCTCAAACTTTAAAAAACCTATTCATGAAAAAAAATGAAATATGAAATGAAATGAAATACAATCACCAATTAGAAATGTAGAAACTTGGAAACATAGGAGCAGGAAAGAGTAGTTCTTTGCTGCTTGGAACCGGCACTGCCGTTCGTGGCTGATCCTCTGTCTCAGGACCATATTTGTGCTTTCTCACCATGTCCACCAAGATCATTGTCCTGGTGGATCAATGGTGGAGTGAGTTATCGGCTTCAAATTCCTGGGCGCTAACATCTCAGGTGACCTGTTCTGGCCCAAAATATTGATATAACCATGAATCTTAAAAGTTTACACAGATTTGGCATGTCACTGAATGATCTGATAAAGATGCACTGTAGAAAGTATTCTGACTGGCTACCTCATGGCCTGGTATGGCAATTCCAATGCACACAAATGCAAGAGACTGCAGGGAGTGATGGATTCAGCCCAGTCTGTCTTGGGTATGCCCCTCCTCACCATCGAATGTATCTACATGAGGTTCTTTTTCACTAAGGAGGCATCTATCATCAAAGATCCTTTGCATCAGGGACAGTACAAAAGTTCGATGTCCCACATCACGAGATTTTGGATTAGCTGGATTGGAGATTATTTGTATTGAGTTTTGCTGTATTTTCATTATTTTGACCTATCACCTACAACATTCTGCTCTAATCTCCCTCATACTTCCCCTGCCTCTATCTGTGATATTAGCCACAATCATTCCACGATTTTGTAAGTTTACCATTCTAGATATTTCCTAAAGAAGTCCCACCTAAATCCCCCATTTTTATTAGCGATCAGCTTACATTAATGATGTTCTTGGAGCCACTCCACCTGGAATAGTGGAAACAACTTCTGTAATGCCTGCCTCACAAAATCTATCTGCAGAGAATGGTGGAATCAGTCCAATACATCACAGGCACCAGCCTCCACACCATCAAAACCATCTCTATGACGCAAGGCCTCAAATAGGCAGCATCTATTATCAAGGAACCCCACCATCTGGGTAATGCTCCTTTCTCACTGTTACTGTAGGGCAGGAGGTACAGAAGCCAGAGACCTCACACCACCAGATTCACAGATATCTAGTTTCCTACAACGATCAGGTTCTTCAACCGGCCTGCACAATCCTAATGAGTTGCATGGAACTGCAGATGCTAATTTACACTGAAGATAGACACAAAATCCTGGAATAACTCAGCGGGTCAGGCAGCATCTCTGGAGAAAAGGAATAGATGAAGTTTAGGGTCGAGACCCTTTTTCAGACAGGTCTTCAGACACCCTGCACAAATCTAATCGTACTTCGGCCACGGAACCCTACAGCCGACTTCTTGCACTACCATGGACTCGTTTTCTACATGTTTTGTATCAATATCTCATTTTTGCAGTCACACAGCATGTAAACAGGCCCATCAGCCCAACTTTCCCATGCCAACCAACATGCCCGATCTACACTGGTCTGATCCCACCTGCCTGCATTGGCCCATAACCTTCTGAACCTAAACTATCTATGCACCTGTCCAATTGTCATTTAATCGTTGTGATAGTACTTGCCCCAACTACCTGTTCTGGCAGCTCGTTTCATATACTCACCACCCTTTGTGTAAAAATGTTGCCCCTCAGGTTTCTATTAAATCTTTCTTCCCTCAGCGTAAACCAATGTCCACTGGTTCTTGATTCCCCTACTCTGGGTAAAAGACTACATTTAACCTATCTATTCTCCTCATGATCTAACACACCCCTATCAGATCACCCCTCAACCTCTGCGCTCCAAGGAATAAAGTCCTAGGCTGTTCAACCTCTCGAGTTCTGGAAACATCTTTAGAAACTTTCTCTACACTCTTTCCAACTTAACATCTTTCTTAAAACAGTCTTTTTCCTTTCATTGACTTGTACCATCCATATGTAATTTATGCATAATTAATGTATAAAGTATACTTTGTGTTCTGTGAATCTATATGCCTGTGATGCTGCTGTAAACACAATATTTCTTGTACCTGTATCTCAATGGTCTTATGCATAAGACAATAAACTCAATTCGATTTGACTTACTTGCTTATTAAATACTTACAATACCTTGGCCTCTACAGCCTTCTGTTCTAGTGTTCCCTGGCCCTTTGGCTGAATAAATATCTTCCTACCTCAGTTCTAAATCGCTTACTCCAAATCATATAACCATATAACCATATAACAATTACAGCACGGAAACAGGCCCTCTCGACCCTTCTAGTCCGTGCCGAACACATAATCTCCCCTAGTCCCATATACCTGCGCTCAGACCATAACCCTCCATTCCTTTCCCATCCATATAACTATCCAATTTATTTTTAAATGATAAAAACGAACCTGCCTCCACCACCTTCACTGGAAGCTCATTCCACACAGCTACCACTCTCTGAGTAAAGAAGTTCCCCCTCATGTTACCCCTAAACTTCAGTCCCTTAATTCTCAAGTCATGTCCCCTTGTTTGAATCTTCCCTACTCTCAGTGGGAAAAGCTTTTCCACGTCGACTCTGTCTATCCCTCTCATCATTTTAAAAACCTCTATCAAGTCCCCCCTTAACCTTCTGCGCTCCAAAGAATAAAGCCCTAACTTGTTCAACCTTTCTCTGTAACTTAGTTGCTGAAACCCAGGCAACATTCTAGTAAATCTCCTCTGTACTCTCTCTATTTTGTTGACATCCTTCCTATAATTAGGCGACCAAAATTGTACACCATACTCCAGAATTGGCCTCACCAATGCCTTGTACAATTTTAACATTACATCCCAACTTCTATACTCAATGCTCTGATTTATAAAGGCCAGCACACCAAAAGCTTTCTTTACCACCCTATCTACATGAGATTCCACTTTCAGGGAACTGTGCACAGAGAGACTGTAGTCTCTCGTTCTTGACTACATGCAGCCTGTCAATGGTTTATCTGTAATTAGAATGCCTATTAAAGGAGTGCTGTGTTTTGCTTTTTCATTTTTTACAAGGGGCGGCACGGTGGCGTACCGGTAGAGTTGCTGCCTTACAGCACCAGAGACCCGGTTTCGATCCTGACTACGGCTGTTTGCCTGTACGGAGTTTGTACGTTCTCCCCATGACATGCTTGTGTTTTCTCCGGGATCTCCGGTTTCCTCCCACACTCCAAAGACGCATAGGTTTGCAGGTTAATTGGCTTGGCTTTGCAAATTGTCCCTTGTGTGTAGGATAATGTTAGTGTGCGGGATTGCTGTCTGGCACGGATTCGGTGACTGAAGGACCTATTTCTGCGCTGCATATCTAAGCTAAACTAAACAATACTAAATTTAAGCCAAACATTGATGGTAAATGCAGAATAAGTTATATCTTCATAGAAACATAGAAACATAGAAATTAGGTGCAGGAGTAGGCCATTCGGCCCTTCGAGCCTGCACCGCCATTCAATATGATCATGGCTGATCATCCAACTCAGTATCCTGTACCTGCCTTCTCTCCATACCCTCTGATCCCCTTAGCCACAAGGGCCACATCTAACTCCCTCTTAAATATAGCCAATGAACTGGCCTCGACTACCCTCTATGGCAGAGAGTTCCAGAGATTCACCACTCTCTGTGTGAAAAAAGTTCTTCTCATCTCGGTTTTAAAGGATTTCCCCCTTATCCTTAAGCTGTGACCCCTTGTCCTGGACTTCCCCAACATCGGGAGCAATCTTCCTGCATCTAGCCTGTCCAACCCCTTAGGAATTCATGTAACCATGCTCGATTTATTTTATCTTGTGGTTTAAATGGCAGTAATATTCTACAATCATTGTGTCCTACTTTTCAACCAACATCTGTAAAAGCAGAATATCGTCACTTAACTCATTGATCTTCCTCAGAGCCTGCCAAACACGTTTTGACTGTTGTGGTTTTGACATTAGAAAGAAAGTGAATATGTTGCAAAAAGTATTCAACTGGTAAGATCCTGTTTCTGAAATATACTATAGAAATACAAGTCTTTCCTTCTTTCTTTCTTTCCCCTCATTTCTCTTTTTTGCTTCTTTCGATCCTTCTTTCTCTTCTATGGCACATCTGAGTCAACTAATTATTTGACCACAAGTGGTGTCAGAGTCAAGCTGAGCATTGCAGCTCTTAGAATGTGATCAGGATTAGGGATTCTGACAGCCTTTCCTCCTCGTTTGCTGAGGCCAGATATCATGCCTCTATCATGAAATGCATAGATTAATTTCATAAATTCATGTGATAGGAACAGAATTAAGCCATTCTGCCCATCAAATCTATGCCATGCCTGGCTTAAAGCTGGGAGGCAAGTAGATGTGCTGGCATCTAGGCTTCAGCTCATTCCAGATGTTCACGCTGCAACACAAAGGCAGGAAAGAGCTGGGCCAATCTCTGCAGCAAAGCAGTACTTGACAATGGAGCCTCAGCAGAAGATCAGCAGCGCATGGAATACTGCCTCAAATGGAGGCATATGCCCTCGTCAATCTCTGCTCTGGAGCCAACATCACATCGAATACCAACGGGATGACTGATGTCCTTGAGGAAAGGATTTCTGCCATCCATATCCTCCCTAGCCTGTTTCTGACTTTAGATCCACATATGTTGCTGACTGTCAATATTTCCTTGTTCAAACACAGTCACGGTTGGATCGTAGCAAATGCCTACATCCCTTGAACAAACAAATTAGAAAGCAATCTTAGCATTATCACATTCCAGTTTATGAGGGACAAACTCTATTTGACAGCCATATTCCTTACATTACAACAACTGCACTTCAGTGTGAGTGTTCCGTAAAGAATATTGGAGGCATCCCGATAATCACGAAAGTTTGAAAGAAATGCAGGCTCTTTCTTTTCTGCTTGTCCTTTGTTTTGAAATTGTTGTAAATGTTCATTCTGTTTGGTTAGAGAAAAGTAGCAGTCCTATTCAATGTTCCCGGTGGTACCAGAGAGTTAATTTGCACAGAACAGCACAAGAAAGTAAAACCTAGGAACAATTTCTGAGTCATGTTGAAATTCAGCCAAAGGAAAACTATGAAAACGTTGAGTTGATGTGCTGTGCAACTCTCGCAGAACCACTGTATTTTTGATAGAAACAAATCTATTTTGGTGAGACATTGGTTCCAGACACGAAAGTGGTGTACTGACATAATGCAATTATGCTCTTAAAAAACAGTAAGGAATTAGCTCTGGAAGAATTTCCTGGAATTGGTAAGTTCTCGTGTATATTAAAATGACAAGCTGTTATTTAAGTCATACTGATCTGATCTCCTGTTTTGAAACATAAGGAAGAGGGAATAAAGAAAGAATAAAGAGATTTAGTCATGCGCTGAGATGAATGTTATTTGCCAAGATTTCAGAATGTAAGTAAAATGGAGGTTCATCTTCAGAGTCACAATAAAAGTGCACTCCTTCCAACTAAAACTTCAATATTGGCTCAGAACATGTTGAAGAAATAGCAATTGTGAGTGCTGTCACTGTTAGTAATATACAAACCACTTAGCAAATTATAGCAGGGAAATTATATGTTATGATTAGAAATCAGTTCTAGAAAAGACAAAAAGTGATGTAGTAACTCAGCGGGTCAGGCAGCATCCCTGGAGAACATGGATAGGTAACGTTTCAGGTCAGGACCAGTCTGAAGAATGGTCTCAACCCGAAGCGTATAGATTATGCAGAACAAAATCACATCTCCATCGAGGTAAGAGATTTAAAAAAGTTCCCCCCAACCCCCACATAAAACAAGCTAAAGAACACTAAAACATACATTTAACACAAAGTAAAAAACAACAAAGGAAAAGGACGTGACAGACTGTTGGCCATTAGCGGCGCCACCCGGTGGTCAGGCTTAATCTCAGCTTTAAAGTTATAGATTGACTTCATGGTGTTTTATCTCACATTTTTGACTGAAGAAATGCTTCATAATCTCTCCCCTCTGCACCAGTCTCTGCCCACCCCTCACCACCACGTGACTTTCTTAATTCCATTCAAAACCCCCATATCTCCATCAAATCTCCCTCAACTTTCCATATTCAAGAGAATAAAACCTAGTTTATGTAGGGCCCGAAATATCAGCTATCCTTCCCCCCCCCCCCCCGCCCCCCCGCCCCCCTCTATCCTCCACAACAGATGCTGCTCAACCCACTGAGTTCCTCTGGCTGTTTAATTTTTTGCTCCATATTCCAGGAATCTGCAGTGTTTGTTTCTCCATTTTACTCACTGCAAAGACTCTATTGCATGCTGAGTTTGCAGAAGGTTTCCTCAGTCCCAATGTAGGGTCGCAACCCAAAACATTGGCAGTTCCTCTCCCCGTACAGTGGTTTCTCATCCTGTTGAGTTCCTCCCATGGTTTGCTTTGTGCTCTAGTTTATGTAATCTCTTCTCATAATATATAATGGCATTGATCCATAGCAATACCATCAACCTGACTGATCTGTAAATATGTTGTTCTGAACTTTAAAGGAGAAGAATGAAAGTGCAAAATCCAGAATTCAAAAACCCACATGTGTACTCAGCGCATGGCCAAAAATCACAGTGACTTGTAAACTTAAGGTCGACATCTTTGCTGCTGCAGATTCACCTTGTTTAATGTAGTTTCGAGATACAGAGCGGACACGGGCCCATCGACCCGCCGAGTCCGCGCCGACCAGCAATCCCCGTACGTCAGCACTATCCTACACTAGAGACAATTTGAAATCTTTACCAAAGCCAATTAACCTACAGACCTGTACGTTTATTTAGAGCGTGGGAGGAAGCCGGAGCACTCGGGGAAACCCCACGCAGTCACGGGGAAAACGTACAAATTCCATACAGACAGCACCCTGTAGTCAGGATCGAGCCTGCGTCTCAGGCGCTGTATGGCTGCACCTCTACCGCTGTGCCAACGTGCCGCCTTCGCCCATGTTGAGTATAATCCATATGCTATGAAATGTTGAATATAATCTATGTGCTATGTATTTCACTATTTTTCAGCCACAATACATGGCATGGGAACATGTTCTCCTATACACTGGAGAAACTGAACACAAATGGCGTGACCACTTTGCAGTGCACATATATTCAGATCCTGAGTTCCAGTTGTCTGCCACTTTAATTATCTGCTCCGCTCCCACTCTGGCCTGTCTTTCTGTCTGTGTGTGGCTTCCTGCAATTTTATAACCGGTCTCCATGACAGTTTGAGGAATAGCACCTCATCCCCATTTTGGTCACATAGCAGCTTTCTGGGTTCAATGTTGAATTCTACAATTTACTTTCTCTGTATCAGAACTAGCCATTGCGACTGTGAGTCATCCCTCTGGGACATTGGCTCCAGCTTTCTCTCTTTCCATTAGCAAGTCTATCTGCTGAACATGTCCTACAGCTCTGCATTTCAAACATTTCACTCTCCTTTGTTTCTATTTTCTCTCGCTCACTGTCTTCATCCGACAGTTTATGTTCATTTTCTCTCCCTCTCAAACTGTCCTCATTACTCCATCAACTGAGGACCTCCACAATGAATCTCCGTGGCAACACTTGCGTCACTCTATCAGGGATCTCTATGTCTTGTCTTGTACATTCCAACATCAGCCTCCATCAGCCCCCCTCCCCCTCACACACACAACTTTCTATGGTGGCACGGTGGCACAGCGGTAGAGTTACTATCTTACAGGGAAACAGTGCCAGATACCCAGGTTTGATCCCGACTACGGGTGCTGTCTGTCTGGAGTTTGTACGTTCTTCCCGTGTCCGCGTGGGTTTTCTCCGAGATCGTCGCATTTCCTCCCACAGCCCAAAGATGTAAAGGTTTGTAGGTGAATTGACTTGGTATGAATGTAAATTGTCCCTAGTGTGTGTAGCTTAGTGTCAATGTGCAGGGATAGCTGGCCTTGGTGGGTGGAAGGGCCTATTTCCGTGCTGTATCTCTAAACTAAACTTAAAACTAACGCTTTCTCTCCTTCCCAGTTCTGACGAAAGATCTATGACCTGAAACATGTACTCTACTTTTCTTTCCACAGAAGTGAATGTTTACAAGAATCTTTATTGAGATTTCCAATGTTGGCACTTTTTTAGATTTGCACAGGGAAGGTTTCAGTTCCCCAAAGAGCACAGCCAAAGGAATTGTGGGAATGTGTTTCTCATTGCATTTTAATGATTCCTTAAATATATTTGCAATCAATGCCTCATTATTTTGCAAAAATGTAAACGCTGCCTTCTGAATTGTGTTAGTCTAGCTTAACTTTACAACTCATTTCTGCCTCACTGTAGAGTTGGACGGAACACACTGAATGTGATCAATTTATATGGCATTACAAACCAAATTCTCCACAGAAAATGAAGTGCAAGATTCTGTTTTGCAGAGTGTAATTGTTTGTTACTGGCAATCAATGTCTCTGGCACTGAAAATTAACTACGACAACTGTAAATAGTCTCTTCCTCTTCTCCCGTTCCAAGGAATAATGTTCTAGCCTGCCCAACCTCTCCCCATAGCTCTGGCCCTCGAGTACAGGTAACGTACTCATAAATCTTCTCTACACTCTTTCCGTTTAAATGACTTTAGCAGGGTGATCAAAACTGAACATGGTTCAAAATGTGGACTCATCAATGTGTTGTACAACTGTAATATAACATACCAGTTTCTATATTCAATACTCTGACTGATGAAGGCCAATGTACTGAAAGTCTTCTTGGCTACCCTATCGAGCTGTGAGGCCACTTTTAGGGAACTGGGTACCTGTACTCCTAGATCTCTCTGCTCTACAACACTTGCCCGGACCCTACCACTCACTGTGAAGGTCCCACCCTTGTTTGACTTAATGCAACACCTGCATTAAACTCCAGTAGCTGTTCCTTAGCCCACTTGCCCAGGTGATCAAGATCCTGCCGTAAGGTGATAAGCATCTTCACTATCTACAATACCGCCTACTTCACTGTCATCTGCAAACATCAGGTCAGGTCGGGGGGAGCTACCTGCTCCATGGTCGGATAGTTGGCTACTAAACCATCTCCCCACCTGGTTCGCCAGGTAAGGAGGGGGCTGTGGACCCCCAGCAGGACCAAAAACAAGACCTGTCAAAGGGTGGATGAGCTTCTAGCGAGTCAATGGCCATCCACACCAGTAGAAGTTGCAATCACTGTCATACATAGCATTGTAAGGAATGATGATGAAGCACTCACACCAAAATCCTAAACTTCCAGCGCGGAGGTCCGCAGGAACTGGAGGACAGAGATATGTGGTGTGTCCGTCACCGTTGCCAGTGGAAACCAGCACCACTGCATCGCTAATGTTTTCAACGATGATGAATGAATGCAAACATCATGCTTTGCACATTCTCATCCAAATCATTGATTTAACTACAAACAGTAATTGGCCAGCAATGATCATCGAGGCCTCCAATCCAAAAATCAACTTTCCACCCAGTGGTATGAATACTGATTTCTCTAACTTCAAGTAACCCTTGCACCTCTCCATCCCTCCCCCACCCTAGTTGTCCAACTAGTTTCACTGTCGTCCTGTTGAGCTTCCCTGTTTGTATCACTCGTTATCACTAGAGCCAGGATAATGCCTTTTTCATGATCGAATGCCTAAATCAGCATTTTTTTGCCATTTTGCTAAAAGGTTGTGCTATTTTCTCTAGTTGTACCGTGATTACAATGACATTTTCTATGTTAACACGTTAATATTAATGTTATTATTAACGTGTTAACATAGTATAACGTACAAGAAAACTTCCACCACTGGGTGAAACCGGGGGGCGCCACCTTCGGTCATTCATTCGTTGATGCCGCTGCCCGCTGGATCAGTCTTCTCCAAGATCTATTTAAGAAAGAACCGCAGATGCTAGAAAAATCGAAGGTAGACAAAAAATGCTGGAGAAACTCTGCGGATGAGGCAGCATCTATGGAGAGAAGGAATAGGTGATGTTTCAGATCGAGACCCTTGTTCAAACTGATGTGGGGGGGGGAGTGGGAAAAAGAAAGGAAGAGGCGGAGACAGTAGGACTAGAAGGAGAGCTGGGAAGGGGAGGGAGAAGACTAGGGCTGTCTAAAATTAGAGGTCAATGTTGATACCGCTGGGGTGTAGACTACCCACGCTTGTCTCCTCACTACATTTACTGCTGGCAAATCTGAGTTTTCGAGTGATCTGTGCAAGGCATTCATTGATGCTGGAATTCCACTGTGGAAATTGGAAAACAAATCTCTCAGGGTTTTTTTAGAGAAATACACAGAGGAACCTATACCAAGCGAGTCATCATTACGGAAAAATTATGTTGACAGCAACTTCAACATTGTAGTGCAGAAAATTAGAGATTTAGTTGCAGGCAACAAAATATGGATCTCAATAGATGAGACAACTGATGCTGTGGAGAGTTATGTTGCCAATGTGGTCATCGGTACACTGACGGCAGGTCAACCATCAAAGGAGTTGACATCGCAAGTATTGGAGAAGTCAAACAGCTCTACTATTGCTCAGTTGTTTACATCTTCACTTGCTGTACTTTGGCCAGAAGGTATAAAACACAATAATGTTCTTCTGTTTGTGACTTAAAGATTTATTCCCCAAAATGTTGCATTTCACATGCTTAGCTCAACGGCTTCATAGAATTGCCAAGCACATATGTAGCTTGTTTCCAAATGTCGATGGCCTAGTTTCCAATGTCAATGTCAAGATTCCTTTACCTCCTCAGTCCGTTTTGACTAGGTGGGGTACATGGCTCTCTGCTGCACTCGACTATGCTGCAAATTTTGAAAAGATAAAATAAATTGTCAACTGTTTTGAAGAAGAAGAATCTGCTGCAGTCAGGATCGTCAGTGAAATCATGCAGAAAAAGTCCCTCCACCGCGATCTTGTGTTTATTGCTTCCAATTTTGCAAATTCCCACAAGCTATCACTTCCCTTGAGAAATGTGGCAAAACATTAGTGAATAACTTGCAGGTTTTCAACAAAGTAATTGACGATATTCGTAAAGTTCTTGGCGATGTAGGTAAAGACATACAAGGAAAATGTGACAGAGTGATTTTAGCTAACAAAGATCTTGAAAAAATATAAAACATAGCTAAAGTTCTCAAAGGTAGTTGTAATGCACAAGATATCAACATGAATATAGAGTCTGTAGCTTGTTTTGGGTATGCACCAGTGACCTCAGCTAAGGTAGAAATAAGTTTTTCACAACTGAAGCATATTCTGTCTGACAGAAGGCATAGTTTAACACCAGATAATTTGGAAACAAATGCTGGTAATTATGTGCAACCAGACAACTGGTCATTTAATGTAGTATACCTTTATATTATCATTTTTAACCATATATTGGTGGTGGAAATAAATGCCTTTTTGATCAATAAATACCTTTTTCGTGCCTTTTTTGTGATTTTATTATGCCTTTTTGCCTGCCTATTTCAGTTTTTTAGTGCCTAAACATCCTGGCTAGTTATCACCTTCTCTACAACCAACAATGAATCATTGTGGGCTCCATCTTTCCTTGATCATTGTTGTTATTTGCATATTTTTCATTCATTTGTTCTATGTACCATTTATATTTCTCGTTTCCCTCTCCCCTGACTCTCTGTCTGAAGAAGGGTCTCGACCCGAAACGTCACCTATTCCTTTTCCCCAGAGAGGCTGCCTGCCCCGCTGAGTTACTCCAGCATTTTGTGTCTATCTTCAGTGTAAACCAGCATCTGCAGTTCCTCCCTGCAATTTCCACCATCTATGAAGCCAATTCTCTATCCAGTCGGCTAGCTCTCTCTGGATCCCATGCGATCTAACCTTCCAGAGTAGCCTACATTATCAAAGCATTATCTTTGCTGATGGCCATAGCGGTTGTCATTATGATTTCCTTGGACTTTTTATTACTAGTGAGAATCCACATTTGCAATAGGTAATTTGCAGCATAAGACACATTGGCAATTTGTACAACTGTGAGTTGATCATTTTTACATTGTTCAAAGAATGCATGAATGGGAAAATAGGATTTTGTTCTCCCCAGCGAATTTAGTTTGTGTCCACCACGTACATACATTAAACTCCCATTGTTCAGTGCATTTCTCTGATGAGGTAAATGACTGATGCCCAATTCACTGTTCTGCGTGCGAATCATCTTCCATCACTGACTTACATCTAATGGTTAAACAGGGAAGGCCAAGTCTAACAATACATGAATTTCACCACATACGTGAATTTTTGTCCCATCGCGTTTCTCTTGTGTCTTATCTTACTACTTTAAAAGATCTCCCTGTGAACTGTTCGTAACCCAAACAGTTTGCATGTCGGGAATGTGGCTGCAAACCAAGTCCCCACACTGCAGAAGATGACTGCAGCCCTGCCAAATGCATCCTGACAGTCTAAAAATGCTGGTTCAAATGTACTGGGTATCCACAAGTTGGGTATTCCCTGTGTTCTCCCTCCTCCATCTAGCAATCCCTGCCTTGCAAAGTTTTTGCCTGCATGTAGGCATCCAATTCCCTTTTGCAAAGGTTTGTGGAAAGAGCCTCCACCAGGCCTTTCAGGCATCTCATCCCACAACACAACAACATACTGTGCGAAGACCTTGTTTTCCCCATGTTGCCTCTTGTCACTTACCTTAATGATTTGTCAGTCCTCTACTTGGTCCTCTGATTAGTACGGGTATCAGGGGTTATGGGGAGAAGGCAGAAGAATGGGGTTAAGAGGGAGAGATAGATCAGCCATGATTGAATGGCAGAGTAGACTTGATGGGCCTAATTCTGGCCTAATTCTGCTCCTATTACTTATGACCTTGTGACCTCTTCTCACTGACCACCCCCCCCCCCCCACCCCCCCCACCCCCGTCACAGGAGGTTCTTATTTATCTAACTGCTCATGATTTTAGCCTCCATTGAAACTTCCATTAGTCATCTTCAAATGGACCAATCCTTGTCTCTTTACCTTCTCCCAAATAACCATTGTTCTTTCATCCCTGGTCTGTTTCTTGCTAGTCTCCTCTGCATCCTTGCCAAAACCTCGACATCCTTTCTAAAGCACGGTGCCCAGAAGTGGCTGCAGTGTCCCAGCAGAGGCCAAAACCCTGATTGATTATGTCAGCATGAAAGGCTTCTATTTTGGGAGACCAGACTTTGGTATCTTGGGTAGAGCTTTTGCAAATTCCCAGGCACACCACTCAAAAGTGTATTGGCCAATCCCAAACTGGATAGGAAGTCTCTCCACACCACATGAAAAAGGGGCCTTCAGAGGAGTTTCCACTGGCGCCCACACATTTGCACCACTTGCCTATTATTAACTAACATCTGTGGCTGTTCAGTTTTTTGTGTAATCGGAAGCCAAGCGTGAGGCCTCACCAATGTACCTTCAGTGTACAAATGTGCCAGGGAGACATTTACAGGAAGAGGTTGGGAAGCTCGCACCTTGTCTCAGTGCAGTAGAGAAGTTTTCAGCGAGCGCTGTTCATTGAGCTTAGGAATGAGGAGCAGGTCTGATTGAGTCTGTAACCACTAAACAATCCGGAGAGCGCTGCGCCGCTGCGCTGGAGACCACCCGGCCAACGGCCGACACGAACATGAACAAGAACGAGCCTGGTGGCCGAAGAGTCCGCCCAGAACGACGATGGGTCAGACAAGACCGACAAGAACAAGGACTGGCCCGTCGGCTGATGAGAACAAAGACTCGTCAGCCGCCGAGAACAAAAACCCAACGGCCTCTTGCACCAGAAGCTCGGAAGCCCCGAAGACTGGAGAGTTGAGGAGGGAGCTGCTGGTGGGGACAGGTGCGAGGAGCGGACTGGTAGGCGAGGGACCGGGGTATCACCCCCCAGCACCGGCAACGTCAGCTGCAGGAGGTGCCCCCTGGACACGGGCAGTCGGTGGAGGAGAGGGACATCAGCTCGCGGGCCTGGATCAGGGGCGCTCCTGGATTTCCAACACGTGGACTGGACTTTGGACTGTTTTTTGTTTTCTGTTATTTTAAATGGTGCCAAAATTGTGTGCATTTGCGGTTGTGCAAAATAATTTTACTGTGCTGTGTATACGTGACAATAAATAATCGTCGAACATAAAACAGATGGTGCCAAATACAACTTGCTGCCGATTCCACTCAACTGCAGGTCACTTGTTTGCCGTGGCGAGCAATTGAAATGAAGTGCATTAGAAAGGAACGTGCATCTCTTGTCTCAGCCTTGGTTTACAGTCAGGCTGTTCATTGAGCTTAGGAATGAGGAGCAGGTCTGATTGCGTCTGCAACCACAAAACAATTAATCAACAATAAGAGCCAGACACATATGACTCCTACTCCAGAAACTTAAATATATAAATCCAGTCCAGTTCCAAAGAAGGGTTGCACTTGGAACTATTCTTGTTTTGATATGGTGAACATCATTTTTTTTATACATTTCCTGGAAATGGATGTTTTTGGCAAGGTCAGCATTTATTGCCTTTGCCTGTGAGAAAATAACGGTCTGCTGTCTTTCTTGAGTTGCCGCAGTCCTTCCAATGAAGTATTCATAAGTCGGGAGTTCAGGAATTTGGTGATGATGAAGAACTAATATTTTCAGGTCAGGGAGATGTTTGACTTGGTGGTGAACTGCAGGCAGCGATGATCTCGGGTTCCTGCTGCCTTTGTTCTTCTAGGTGCCAGAGCGGTTGTTAAAGAAATGTGGATGAGCTGCTCCAGTATATTCTGTCCAGGGCATCCTCTGCAGTGATAGCACACTAGTGGTGGAGGGAATGAAGGTATATGGTGGCGGATGGTGTCAGTCAGTCAAGCATCCTGTTTTGTTTGCATTGGTGTTGGCTTTCGCTGCTCTCATCCTGGCAACTAGTCCATCATACTTACAATGTAGATGGTGGAAACGTTTTTCAGTGTCAGGAGGTGCTGTAGCATACCCAGCATCTGACCTGCTCTTATAACCTGATTATTTAGGCTTTGCTCCTCTCCTGTTTGCTGTTTACACTGCTCTCATCTATCACTTGGTATCATGGCATTAACTGATTTAGTGAAACATTAGCCTTTGAAATAGTGATGAACTCAGGAGAAAGCATGGATAGATCTTCTTTTCAGGGCTTCTGGCTAAAGGTAGCTAAATGCATCCAACATGTCTTTGTACAAAGCATCTTCCATAAGCAGCGGTGTGATGGTGATCACATCATCTGATTTAATCTGCTTTGATCTGTCGTTTTCACACCTTACCCTTCCATATCTCGTCTCCCTCTCCTGTGACTCTCAGTCCGAGGAAGGTTCTCGACCTGAAATGTCGGCAATCAGGACGGTTTAGCACTTTATCTGAAAGGTGATACGTCCAAAAATGCAACATTCCCTCATTAATACACGCACAACATCAGCTTGGATTTGTTGGGGACATTAATCCACATCAGCAATACAGTCAAACAGGATGGAAACGAATCCTTTGATCCACCAAGTCCATGTTGACCATCACGCACCCATTTACACCTAGCCTTCACAAATCCCACTTTATTCTCCCCACTTTCTCATTGTACCACTCAACTATGCACTTGGGTCAATTTACTGTGGCCAATTAACCCATCCACCCGCACATCTTTGAGATGTAGTAGGAAACCAGAGCGCTCAAAGGAAACCCACATGTTCACTGGGGGAATGTGCAAACTCCACACAGGCAGCACCCAGGTCGGGATTGAACCCATGCAAATAGCGCTGCGAGGCAGCAGCAATCTTAATCTACTGTGTCACCCCCTAAACCCCCAGTACCAGGCCATTCAGTCCATCAATGCTGGGTTCCAGAGGAGCAATCCCATTAGTCCCCCCTCTCTTTATTTCCCTTCCTCTTGTTTTTTCACCTGCCCAACCAATCAACCTTTGATTCTTTTCCCACTTACCCACGATGGCCAATTAACCGACCATGATATCCTTGGGTTGCGGGAAGAAAGCGGGAACACTGGGGAGAATCCCGCAAATTCGCAGGGTGAATGCGCAAACTCAACATAGACATAAGCCAAAGTTAGGATTGAACCAGTGTTGGTGAAGCTGTGTGGCAGCAACTCTGACAGCTGTGCCACCCTCACTATATTCCAGCTCAGCTTGAGATCTCTCCTTCTGGGCCATAGCTCGTATCTGGAGTGCTGTGACATGAATTCTGAATTCTCTGGGGTGGAACCCTCTCCAAGACAGACGTGAAGCTCACCGTTTGACCTGTTTTTACAAAATGTTAAATGGTCAGCTCGACATAGACTACAAGACCTACACCAAACCCAAACCAATTAGGAGCAGACGAGGGCATTCAATCCAATTTGTGATCCCAGCTACAAAGACAGATGTGTACAGCAATTCGTTCTTCCCCCGCTCAATTAAAGCATGGAATAATCTCCACCCTACTATAGTTACCCAACCAGACGCAACTAAATTTAAAGTAGCTCTTTCTTCCCAATAACCCTTTCTGGCTTAAGCCCTCCCTTCACCACCTCCAGTTTAAATTCCATTTGGAATATTTTGGAGGGCCAAGAAACCAAGAACCAAGAACACAAGGGCTTTGTATTATATTTGTGATTGGCCTCTTTACAAAGGGCTCTTTAGCTTTACAATGCTTACTCCAGCATTTTGTGCCTATCTAGAGTTTACACGTTCTCCCTGTGACCATTTGGGTTTCCTCCAGCTGCTCCAGTTTCCTCCCACATCCCAAACTTGTCAGATTTGTAGGTTAACTGCCTCTGTAAATTGCCTCTAGTATGTAGGGAGTGGATGAGAAAGTGGGATAAAATAGAACTAATGTGAATGGGTGATCGATGGTCAGTTTGGACTCAGTGGGCTGAAGGGCTTGTTTCCATGCTGTATCTTTAAACTAGACTGCATCGAGCAACCTCTGGATCTATTCATTTACTTTTATCAGCTCTATGTCTTGGCCTCTGGAGGAGTGATGCTCAGTGCCCTCACCCTACAAGACCTGGATTTTTCTTCTCCCCTCGATACTTAGTTTGTGCGCACATATCGCTGGGAGACTAAACCGTCTCCCCCACCTGGTTTGCCAGGTGAGGAAGGGGCTGTGGACCAGCAGGACCAAAAACAAGACCTGTCAAAGGGCAGATGAGCTTCTAGCGAGCCAACTTCAGTAGAAGTTGCGATCACTGTCGTATATAGCATTGTAATGCCCCTGCCCCATTTAGGAAACCTCTGGAGACATTGCACCCCACCCAAGGTTTCCGTGCGGTTCCCGGAGGTTGCAGGTAGTGGAAGCAGGTAGGGAGACTGACAGAAACCTTTGGAAACCGCTGGGAACCCCACGGAAACCTTGGGTGGGGCGCAAAGTCTCCAGAGGTTTCCGTTCAGGTTTCCTAAGTGGGACAGGGGCATTAGACACCATGTTCTCAATGACGATGATGATGATGAAGAACTCGGCCCTGCTCATCCCCTCAGAGCAGAGGAGCCACCAGCGACGACGGACACAGGGCCGCGGAGTTCCGGCGGTCGT